>NC_051137.1:11305926-11605926 GCF_014839805.1 Manduca sexta | reverse complement strand
TTGAGATATGCAGGATGTGGTCACGACACTCGCTTCAAGACAAACACTTGTTGATTGCACAAATATTTGTCGCATGCTGGATGGACTGCATCCTCATTCTACTATTAAAGCGTGGAATATTATCTTCACTGTAATTCCAAATGGTTTTAAATGCTAATGTGTGTTTGTTTCAGTGACCGTTAGAAGTTGTTTATTTAATAAGCTTTGCTTGCGTAAAAGTTCAATTCTGGGATACAATTTTGTCTAGAATATTCCTTAAAAAGTTCTGAACCTGCCAGTGTAAGTCGTGTCAAATGGGTGCAGTCGTTTTGCTTGCAGAAAAAGCTCAGAAAGGTAGAAGGAAAAAAATATGTGTTTAAGCTACGATAACGTGCGGACAGAGTAAGCGTGTGAAAATTATTTTATTTTTAATCACACATAGACACTTTAATTTATTTATTTAAAGATTTAATTAGTGTGAAGAGAAATTTATTTTTAATAATACATGATTTAAAATACACTCAATTCTTCACGTGTTGGAAAGAACAAAAATTATGAAATATGAACATTTTGAAATTCTAATTGAATATAAAAAATATATGCATAACTCATTCATTACTATACTATCTCAGCAGTCTACTACGATCAATTGTAGAAGCCTTGTAAATATAATATGTAACCTTTGTACACAATGATCTCATAAAACGAAAAAAAATTGAACATGTCAAACGCGTTTGAGTCTTTTCTTCTGATAATAATATTTAAGTAATTTTAACATTTTCTCTAAATTTTATATGATCTTTCTCAATTAATTCACAGTTCCATTGTTACACGACGTTATAGACCGGAAAAAAACGGGTTCAAATTTTTAACTCTTGGTACAGATCTATTAGATAAATATATCAATGCTTCTTTTTCATTTACGTAAAATTCGCTGTTGCTTTCCTTGTTTGAGATATGTATCCTGATGCAGCTTTAAACGACTTGTCCAAATTCATACTCAACATAATTCATACTCATTCCCAAACCGTCATACAAATAAACTTTAACCGTGCAAGGTTTCAGAAAATTTTACGCCTACTCAGTACTCAGTGTATGTATTCCCGTAGATTCCCGTTTACAACTCAACATTCGTGTGAAACGTGATGTCCACAAAGCAAAGCCTTCACCCGAAGCCAAATACCAAGAAAGGAGTTATAATGAAAAATCTCTTAACACAGAACAATTCGCCGACACAAAACGGCCATAAAGATCACCACGCTAATCCTTAGGCCGTACAAATAAAAGTAAAGAGAACCAACTCGGCCCATACATTACCCTTTAGGACGACGTCTCGGCCGGACTAATGCCTACAATGTGTATTATAGCATTTAATATAATAATAACGTAATGAAACGTCTCGCGCGGGGGGCGGCGGGGGTGAGGACGGGCGGGGGCGGGAGCACGGGAACCGGTCGCCGGAGGTCATCGGCAGCAAGCCTTCCGCGACCAGTGCTGCCAGCTCAAGTTGACTCTTTTGCCCATTTAAGTAGTTTTTAGACGCGGCTGAGGTTAACTGGGGCAGCGTACATCCGTGACGTTTATTAGCCGCTTTAAGACGTCCATTAGTGGCGTTTAGTGAGCAGGATATGTAGAAGTAATGTGCGTGTGCGTGAAACTATTTAGTAATACCAATTTACCTAGTTTCATATTAATGTATCCACTTCTTGGTAATTTGCCGCTTAATCGTTCGATAAGTGTGTATTTATCTGCGTCTATTTATATTTTAGTATGGTTCAAGTTTTACAAATGTGCGTAAGATTTACTTATAAAACAGGATATATACTGTTAAATATATTAAACCTTCTTGTATACTTTCATATTCTTGTTTGCATTTAAATAATAATATTTAGTCAAAACAGATGTAAATATTTCTTACATTTGTAATTTAGATAAATACTAGCATAAGAACTACTTGAAAATCATGAAATACACTTCTATTTTTGTTGCATTTCTACGAAAAATATATTCAAAAAGGGCCATCCTTCACTCTGGCAACACCAGCACGGCTATGGTAATGCTACGACGCGTCGCTCGCGCATATGTTAATGCTCCATTAAGATTATACTAATTGAAAGCCAATAAATACAACGGCTATGAATATTAATTTTATTTGAGTTCGCGCTGTTACCGTACGCAACCTGTTTTCGGATCGCGTGCGAGCTCCCCCGATTTTAACAATATTTTATCGTTGATAGACTATGGGGTACGAAACACTGATCAAGTTAAGCACTACACATGTCATTTTTGATACATGCTCGAAAAATTCTCTATCACTTGTCAATGCATGATATATTTCCAATTCCGCCTTACAGTTTTATGCAAACTTTCGATAATTTTGATACAAATTAAAGAGTAAGCTAGTAGTTATTGTCAGTCGCTTTTCAGTTTTTGGTGTCAATATAATGCATGCCATTGTTGATCTTAGCTTATAGGGGTTGGGTTGGCAGGTGTGAGGACAAATAAGACTTGTCAATTATAAAGCAACGTGATACTATCGCTTAAAGCATTATTTTTTATTAACTGACCGAGTTTTGTTACGGTATTTGTTTTTACAGCAAATTACTTAATACATACTCGTAATTGTCCGTGAGTCCATTCACGAATATTACTCATAATTATTATAGCAATTTAAATATAATTTTCGTCACGAAATGAAGATTATAGTAGTTAAAAAGGAGTACTATTTTATGTGGTCAGTCAAAAATAAAGTATAAGTTTGTAATTCACTTCACCGTCTTTTTGCGCATCATTCATATGCACACTACAAGTATAGCATACTATAAGTACGCCAAGAAAGTAATTAATTATAACTAAAGATATTAACGTCATAGGACACGCATAACATTTTGCATAATATTCTTATGTTACTCCATAGAACAGAAATTATCAATCGACTAACCTTTACGATAAACTATAATAATAATTTTGATATATCGTACCTTTCGAAATAGGATATATAAAAGCTTTCCAAGATTTTTGTACGAATTAAGTGATGACGTAATACACTTTCTTGGTAACGTACCAGTATAGTACGCATTGGAAATAAAAAAAATCTCAATTAACAATATTGAGTATATCCAACTAGATTGAAATTTGTGAAAATAATCAAGAGTTACCAATTATAGTAAAATGTATTAAAATGTTTAGTAAATGAAAAAACATATCAAAAATGGACGTCTATGACGTATGACGTAAATTTTAGAATCTTCAATTCTCACGTGACTATAGTTTTATTGTGAGGGACAATGGAAAATATTCCACACTTCTTGAAGACATAGCAACAGGTGGAAGCTGGGAACGGGCGCCCTGAGGTCACGGCCGTTTCAATTGACGACATGGTTCAGATCTGATTACTATCTATGATCAATCCTTGAACAGAAATAATTAAGATTTGCATAAATAAACTATTCATCAGTTGTAAGGATGACTATGTAAACGAACCTTCTAGGCATAAATGGTATTACAAAATTTATTAAAGATTCAAATAATTAATCTTACCACAAGATATAAGAATATGGTTTCATGCACTAGAAATGTCTATGTTCCGTTCGATACTAAGGAACACAAGTAAATATTTAAGGTGTTATTAAAAATCTCAGAACTTCAATACGTAATGAATGAGTATTAATGTGAAACTGCTACTATTTATAGCAGAGCACGCGCGGCGCGTAGCCTGACCACCGCTATCTTCACAATCCGTCGGCGAGCATGACGTCTCGATATTCCTGTCAATCCCGTTCGCCGACGATTACACAGGACAAATCAATTACCGCTCGCATTCCACCGGCGGCCGACCGACGAATTCTCTGTCACGATCCTATCGGCCGATGACGAGACCTCTCATCGAACACGCCACGTCGTCAAGCAGCGGAATGCGGACCATTGCGCGCCGATATCGCGTCTGAAGACTAGATTCGCACACCGGCGGCAATGGAACACGCGATTCCATCAATCCTCTGTGAATACCTCGCATTCAAATATACGTCTAGATCGAACCGTTGTATCCCTCAAGCTCGCCTCGGCTTTGACCACGCCAAGAATTTCGTGTTCGATACCTGAACCGGAATGTTATCAGTGCGTCGCATCGGCACTCGGCATCAAACATGTCAGCCGGTATCGTACTACATTGTAAACCACTATTTAAATTGAGCAGGAAAATTAATTGAAACACAGCTCTGTAACGTGCATGACACGCAACTACTCGCATGTATCCTGCAATAATCACTAATTGGATATGAATTATTGATCTCATAAGTGGTAACGGTCGCCCTGTGCGGCCGACCGGATGAAATCGCATAGAGCTGGCGTGTAGATAAACGTCTTGAACGTTTTTGCTACTGACAATTAACCACCTACCTATGGTTTAAATTAAAATAAAAAAACACGAAGCGTCGAATTCCGTGTAGGTACAAGCGGCGCGGGTCAATGTCGGCTCTCGTGCGGTTTTCCTTCGCATCTGGGACGCGAGGTCGCTAACTGCTAATTATTTTTTGGCTGACGTTGTTGCAATATCAGTTGGTACGAAGATGAATAACTCGCTGAATGCGGTTTAGCCATCACGAAATGTCTAAGCTATTAAGTGAGTAATTGCATGATTGAGTTAATTGTGGCTGCGATTAATGTTTTGTGTAAACAACGCAGCGACACAGGGACCCGCGGGATGAACTCCATTATTATGTATGTGAGTGAGATGCGCAAGAGCACGCGCCCACGCAGGGTCGTCAGTGTTCGCCTCGATTTTATGTTAATCGAAGAGTCATGTCCTCGGTCGACATATACTGGTACATACGACATCACAGTTAGGTAATACGGCACGTCCAGCCTCAAATACATTAAATACGCCATTATCCACAACCGAGAACAATTT
The DNA here is from genome assembly GCF_014839805.1 of Manduca sexta. Classification (NCBI taxonomy): domain Eukaryota; kingdom Metazoa; phylum Arthropoda; class Insecta; order Lepidoptera; family Sphingidae; genus Manduca; species Manduca sexta. The sequence goes on along the minus strand of NC_051137.1, from coordinate 11,601,038 downwards.
CCCATTTACGACTTTACACTGGACACATCGTAAATAAACTTTATACACTTTCTATTGCATACTTATTTGTACGTCGAGGTTGTGTGCGGGCCAAATAAAATTAAATTGAACATTCGTTTGCAACAAAGTCTTATCAATGTATTTTTTACACACATATGTTCATGTTTATTTTGGGATCACAATAGTTTATTATTTAAATTTTCGATATTTTAAAACTTAGATTGTCCCAAGTTTGAAGTTGTAGCAACCGTATAGTGCGGTATTTAATTTTAAATTTCTTTAACCTTTGGGCATTTTTTTTACAATATCATCTAACTCTTAATGTATACAACGTAATATTTACTTACTTTTGGATACATTTACTTCATCAACATATTGATAGATATATAAATAGATAACTAGAGCAATAAATACCTTAAAAGTTGTCCTCTCAGTAGAAAGAGACAAAGCGTTTGTCTGGCCAGTGCCTGTCGTTGCTATATATCATGCGTTAATATATACATTATCTTTCTTACTCTTTCCTACGGGATTCCATTTTTAAACATGTATATAAACATACGTGTTTAGCAAGGAATTATGAAAAAGAAGGTTGGAATATGCTCACCGTCCGAGCAATCCACCTGGCATCATACGAATTATACTTACAAAGTAATTCGAAAACTTACCTGTAACATACAAAATGAACTTTAAACAAATTGCTGCATTAAGTGACAATACAGTGAATATGTATTACATTTAAACCGATTAATAGCAATTAAATTCAATGAGCATTGTTTCCATATACGACTACGTTAAATAGTCTACATGATAAAATTACCGTCGCAGAATAATAAAAAGAATGTAATATGTGAGGGTAGTGGAAGATATTTTATAGTTTTTGCTATTTCAAACATTAGTGATAAGTAATTTGTAAAACATCGGCGGACATTACATCATAACTTATGTAAATAAGTTTGTATATTCACCATTACATCTTCTCACAAAGAGTTAAGAACAAAAATACACTAAGGCATATATTTGAGCCTGATTTGGCTAGTTTATTATGCCTTAAGACCAACTAATATCAATTGTTGAAAAATTAAATTCTAAAGGAAATCTTAATAAGCGGTAAAATAACTCTTACTTATAAACACTTAAGCTCTACATTATAACGGCTACAGGTTGGGTTCTAAACAAATATCACAGTTAATAATAACCCAGAATATTTCCAATACAAATATAGAATTGAGCAATAAATTCTTATGGTAGCTTAAAATAAGATTCTCATACAAAATCAACATTATGCAAATGAAATTTGCGTATCGTTTTATTTGTTTCCGTTTGGTATCTTCGTCCTATAGGTTTTGCCCGTGACTTCGCTTGGATGAAAGTATGAAGGCAATTTATAATTATTAGGTAATATGTAAGAGTCCTATAATTGTGCTAGTTGCAAGCCAGTAGGTATCTTTTTTACATCATCTGGTGAAGAAATAACTAATTGTTAACAAATTAAACAAAAACATTTCAATTTTTATATCATATTAGATTATCATATTAAAGTTTATTAGTAGGTTTAATTTTACAATTATAATATGCCTGTTATTTAATTTTTTAATTAATTTAGTCTTTTATTTCATGAATATTACATAAGACTACAATAATTTACTAAAATAAAAAAGCTTGATTCTGCTCCACAAAACATATAGACAAACATAAATAATAAAATGTCAATATTAGTACAATTATAATTAAACGGATCAGGACAATTATAAAGCAACAGTATAACCATAATAGAGCAGTAGTTCTTAATATCTAAATATAAAAGTAATTTTAAAATTGATGGTCTTACGAAGACATCTTGAGTTAACCGAATAAACACGCCACATAAACAATAAATGTATTGTGAAGTTAAATAAATACATTACAGCCTCCCGGTATCTCACGCTCCTACGCACACACCTACACGCATGTCTATAAGAATAACATATCTTAAATTAAACAGGCCTTTCTCGAAAAATCATATAAAATTATAATAGTAACCACGGGGCTAGACTGTTTTAATTTTTATATACCTATACATACATATATGACACAAAAACATATATTTTATTAGATGTTTTTCGTTTATGTCGATATTATATTTTAAAAGTTGTTGACATACTTATTTATTATGAGCAAAATAACATAAACATAATTAGCAATAGAAAATTAAAATATTTACTTTTCCAACTGCAATTCTCTGAAAAATGCTACAAATATAAACGTCCAATGCACCTTTATAAAGACAACAATAATGAACATGATTAACTAACAAAAGCTTTATTCTTTATATCTTAGCTAAAGCAATTAATTACTGGATGAAATTAATGGACCTATCGTAGGTAATAAAATATTTATGATAAACAATTATTCGTTCATTATTCCAACAGAAGGATAAAGGCTTAAAGGAAAGTTCCAGAGTTCTTTTTTGCATTTAATTATAATGTTAACACAATACCCACTCATGTTTTATCACGAATTAACAATTCAAACAAAACAGTCGAGGTAAGCATGAGGGCCTTCTAGGCACAAGTATTAATTAAGAGGGTTGAACCACTCTGTCTCTAATTAACCGAAGACCCAAGCCACATTCGGTGTAATTAGTTTCCTCCGAGGGATGTTCTCACGCTCTCGGACCTTAGACATTGCGGAATAACAGGAATTTCATCGATTCCAATTATGTAAATAAGACTAAAATAAAGACTAGAACCACCGGCGCATATTCGACGTCAAATAAATTACCGGCCATTAATAAGCAACGAGTGGCGAGTGGCGTCGCGGACTCGCCGTACTCCGCGCTCGCCGCTCGCACTGCGAACTGCGGACAGTAAAAGAGATGTCACATTGGCAGCGCCATTACTCGCGGGCCGCGGTCAGCTGCCGCAATTTGTCGGCCGGTACGTGGATCGGTTATTAATCTGTTGCTACAATTACTCGCCAACCATTGAATTAATTGTACCCCTTATCTGGCGAATTCAGCCGACCGCGTCGGCTATATCGAGATGTTAAGTTCTTGTATGGCCGTCGAGTAACACTCGCGGCGATATGTTTATTGTAGCAAAAAGTGGCGAATGTGACGCGTTCATACGCCTCTGCGGCACACTCGTGTCGAACACTTGTCGCCCTTTCCGCGCACGGACATTACACGCAAAAACGATATCGGCCGATCGCGCGCATTTAATAAAACCAATTCATTTAAATCATGCTATCGGAGAGACGTCAAGACGTCCACAACGAAACAAGAGATCAACATCGACGTCAGCAATAAACATTTCATAACGAGATTTTTAAACAGTAATGCTCGAGCGAGGGTGGTCAAGAATCTTTATTAAAATCTCCAAAGAGTAATAAAAGCACAGTTAAATGCGGAGAACTCTGATGAAAATATTAATTAATGTTTTGGAATGGGAAACATGTTGCTAATTAAATGGCGATATCGCATAAAACGTAATTAGGGGTCGGGAACATACGTTTCTCACGGCGCGGACGCGGTCGGTGCAGCGCGGCCGGTGCAGGCGGCGCGGTGGCGCTCCGCCCGCGCGCCCGCCGAGGCGCCCGAGCCGCTCCAGCCGCGCCGCACCGCGCCGTGCGATACGGGCCCGCGGCCCGCGCTCGCACATCTCATGCATTTTATGAAAGGAATGCAACGAGTACGCTTACACAGCACAAAACAGGTTACAGCCCGGTGAAGTCATACTGTATAAACATTTTCTTCGGTCAAGCCTCGAGACATTAAAATTCGAGTTTAACAGTTGTTAACTTTTTGTCGATTCCTCATAAGGCGCACATTGTTTAAGTTTTAATTTGCGAGCGTGATTAAATTTAATCCATTATCCGTTTTCATTAGGGAACGTTGTTCGAAAAATAGATGAAAAAGTACATTAATATAAATTCCGCGAGAGCGAAACTTGGGCCGTTGTGTTGCGGACGCGGGCGGAGGCGGTGGCGGCGGCGGCGTGGCTTTATTAAATGCACTGACTGGCAACTATTACCCGCGATGATCGACGCCTCAATGGGCGGCGTAATTAAAAAAGTCAATGATCACTTATTGTAATTAGCGGTAACGTTGTGCCGACAAAAAGGTAATTGTTTTCTGATGGACATCAATCTGTTCTGATCGCGGGGAGAATGGGGTAACAGGTACACGTGTGGCCCACTCGACGCTTGTCATTCTAATCACAGCCGAGGCGGGCTTTGAATGCGGTATTAGAGGCGAGAATAACGACTTGATCAATGACGACGGCAATTATTTTACTGCCATTAAGAGTCTCATGAAACTGATATCTAATAGTGCCTAGTCACGACAAAGTTCATTATGTATTTACCCGGATTTCAACGCTGCCTTTAATAGCTGACTGAATCATAAGAGCTATATTTACTGCATAGGTAACATTATGTTAATGTTTTCTTTATTATTATAACCCTTAATGACGTAGCGGCAGCATGCTATGCGCAGAAATATAAGGATAAGATTCTTAGTAACACTTTAATGTGAGTTAAAAAATTTGTATTGTTTTTGTTAAATACACTGTTTTTTATTTCTCTCTTTCCAGTCTGTCCCTCATTATTAAGGAATTTGACTTTCATATTTTGATGATGGTGTCTCTCTATCGGCTTTAGTCTTTTGCTTGATGAAGCGCTGAAGCAGTAATCAATGATGGCCTTTAGCGTATTGGCAACCTGGCCTTCTGATCTTTTGGGGCTTCGTCATTGTAGTCTTATCCCCTCTAACTTCTCAACCATGAGCAGCTTGCCTGGTTCGCATCTGACGATATGTTCAAAGTACTATAAAGTACTGTGTAAGTAGGATTTATTATTTACTGATATGAAAAAAGCGATTAGTAACTTATCTTGTCATATCCCTGTTTACTTCTCTAAGAAAGATCTGCAGTACCAGGCTGAATTGAGATCTGTCAACTTTTAAAATAGATAAACACAATTATAAACGTTTCAATAATTTTATGTGGGTGTCAAACTGTGTTAAATTACCCTACAATGAATTTTAAAACTCAGATTTGGATCAAATATTTGTCATCAATACGAACATTTGTCCAAACTTTCCACCTTTTTTAAACTTTTCACCTTTTTGTGAGTAAGGCCTAATTGTCAAATTAGCTAATAATAATTACCTAATTGCCTTTGGAATCATATCGAAAAAGAAAAATACCTTTTCAGAAAGTACTAAATATTATCCGGTAAGTGTTAACAGGATTTTTTATGTTATTATGTGCATTTGCCTTATTCTATGCCAGATCACGTGACTGACAGCAGGCTTATTGCCATGTCAGATATAAATTACACGCGGATTATAAATTAAAATAATGTCTTATAAGCGCTAATGGACTAAGGTTTTGCAACTCTCGGCCATCGGCGATAAATACTTGTTAGGCCTTTTTTTCACTTCATTGGTATTAATAGTAATAACGCGATTTAGGCTTTTCTTACTTTTCTTTCTTTGCTCTAAGAACTCAACATAAGCTGTAAATACTATTTTAAGTAATAAATAAATGTTAAGTAAGTACATATTTTATATAAAATCAATTTCACTTACATCTTGCCAACAACACAAACCAACAAAATAAAAAACACACAAGCGCAACGTTAGTTGGCAATCGTACAAACAAAAGAAGACCATATATTTCATAATGAGGTTATTACGGAGCGTTTTAGCGGGCTTATCTGAGACCATAGCGAGTCGAAGTCTAGCGCCAAATTGGCGTGGCGGAGTGCGCGGGCGCAGCGATTGCCACTACAGATATAGCTAATTAAGGGTCGCGCGAGCCGATCTATTTGGAAAGATCTAGCGGCTGACGTGTGAAAATACCCAATTAATTAACGCGAAACGTTCGCAGATCGCGAGCCATCGCCCCTCGCGTGCTTAAAAAGACCTGGCCTAACGCTACAAACTCCATTTCCAGTTTAATTTGCGATGTTTCCTGTATTTGGAACATTAATTTACATCACTGGCCTTTTTCTTCGCGCTTAATTGCATTGGTTTTAGTCATTAAACGGTTTTCGACTTCGTGCTGCTCGGATTTATTGCGCAATGTAATAATTGTAAATTATTTTAGGGACTAGTGACATTTGCATGTAATCAATTTATGTCGCCTTAATGGCCTAGTTGCGCAGTGTTCTAGGTTCGATACCCGGGTTTAGCAATCAAAATTAATTTTAGTTTTTGATCTAAACAATGCGAATACAATGAAGGTTGCGTTATGGTAGTCAGGATTATACTCTTTGGCTTGCCCTCTCACGTCGTGTAATAAGCTCGGAGATCAGTACATGAAATATTTAATAATCATATTTTATATTTTGTAACTATTCTGACCTAAATACCTGCATGAAATAAATATTAAAAAAACATGTATCTTTAATTATATATTTTATTTAAAAAATATATTTAAAGTTCATGCTTACTCTATTAAGACTAAACTATTATTTACTATCTCTATAAAGTTGGTATATTTTGAAAAGATAATCCAAATCATTATGAGAAGTATCATAAAACATTTTCCAAAATAATGCCGCATAAACACTAAATTAGTTTTACATTATAATATTAATTTGTCTTGGCGGAGACGAAGAAATTATATAAAAAATCACAAAATCGTCAATAAAGTTTTAAAGATATAACCGACCCAATTATACTTATGTTGACTCAGACACAAAGAGCTGTTCGGAAAAACCGCAAAGATAGCTTTACACGCAAAGTTTTCGATTGCAATAATTTTTAATACCAATAATAAAAACATTTAATTAGGGCAAAGCTGTAACAACACTGATTAGTTCTAGCTTTATTAATACACTTTCAGTAATGTACTTCGTATTTTTAAATAAGACAGATTAAGGTCTATTTGATCATCATTAAAGTAACTTCAACATACCCTTAAACGAGTATTTTTACAAAGATTCGTATCAATTAACAATTGTTATCCCGAAAGAAGCGTGGTACAAGATAGTTGTAACTAGATGGGTGTAAGCGATGCGGGTGTAAAGCGAGTGTTAATGGGCCATTAGGTGGCGCGGCGTCTAATTGGCGGGCGGACGGGTCGGCGCGGGCACGCCGCGCGTCCGCACGCGCTAGATGCGCCGATACCACGCACGCCAAACACTATTTTCGAGTAAGACACCAATTTGTGTTTACTTTGAAAAAGTGCCATCATTTTCGTATATTTATTAAATTCTGAATTTAAAAATCTGTATGTTTCCCAGGAAACTTGCATTATTACATTTGCCATTTATAAATGAATAATCTAGTTTAAAGTGCAGATTGGTCGCATTGTTATTCACAGGAAAACGTAATGAAATACTGGCAGAGAAAAAAGATGGTGATGGTTAGCAGAGGGCATTGGATAGCTGGCATGAGAAAGCTTATTGGCTTGAAAATTCTGATGGTTCATCAGTGCTCAGCGGCAGTTGAAATCAAACAGTAATGCAACAAAACATATCTTATTGAAAGAAAGCATTTTACTGAAGAATACTGATCTATTCTTACAAATAAATTGAATTACATAGATATATAATTTGAAAACTACACGACCGTTGCAAATTACTGCAATTGTACTGGGTCCAACCACAATAGTTACAATTTTACTCTTTAACAAAGTCTTTTTTTTGTTATATTCGTCATAGTGACAAGAATTACTAGCTGATGGCTCCAGTATTGACGTCATCTAACGTTACTTAATCACGTTTATACCATTCTATAAATAGTGGAATAACAACATAAACGTTAGAGATCTCACGCATACACTGAACGCCCAGCAAAACGGGAATATCGCCAATTATCACCACAAACCAATCTTCACCACAAACGATTCGTTATCCGATTTGTGCGAAAAGTCAACACCACATAGTTTCCACAACAAACTTTCAGTACGAAGGCTAATTAACTCGAATGATCTTCCGCCAGAGGGTGCCCGAGGTCATAAAACAGTTCCAAACGCATTAACCGTCCGAGCAGTTCTTCTCAACAACGGCACGACTTGTACAATCAGTTGGCGGCGTCAGCAGGAAATTAAACGGTTGGACAGTGCGGCCCTGCGAGCCAGCGCCGTCCTCACGTCATTCAAACTGCGACGCCTCTATTTACTGGCGGATTTTGAGTGAACACCGGTGCTTCTGTTTCGATTCTTTTCAAACTTTCTGTGCCTTAATTAAGGAGACACTGATTGGACAGGCTTACGTGCTGCGGTTTAGTTCGTTTACCTTAAATGTTTGATTGGGTTTTATAGTCTTTAGGATTTTAATTAGTGATTGCTCCATTTCTAAAAACGTACTACATGCCGGTGAATCACAGCGTCTCGTATGTTCGTTAAAGCAAGTTCAAAGATGGCCGTGGAAAGGCGAGTGAGCTCGACTAATGAAGAGCCCGGTGTTACAACACTAACTCCATCAAAATCATTTCAAGTCCGGCGTGGAGTAAGCAAGCTAATTGAGCGCACATAGACAAGGCAGCCTCAGCAGGCGTGTGTCGGCGTTTAATTTCCTGCCGATGCACAGATTCACAGCGTGCGTTACACACAACGGTGCAGATTAGTTAGCCGACTGTCGGATGACTAAGTTATTAGTTTACATAAACATATAACCTACTTTATACTTCCATTGTGGACGTTTTCGCGTTTATATCAAAACATTTATTTCTAGGAATCGTTAATAATATCGTAGCAATTGGTATCGTGTTATCAAATTCCATGTATTATGATATTTCACGTTCTCTTTTGAAAGTTGTGCGTATAATTCTGCCGTGCTAAGCGCAAAAGCGGTATGTCAGGAAAACCTTATTTCGAGATAATCGAAGCTTTGTAAATATAGTTTTATAGTTTTGTATGTAAAACTGGGATAGAGAAACTCTTTTAAGATTTTTTTTTTTAACAAGTTCTAAACAAGATACCGTTATTTAGGTAAGTTCATTGGATGGGTATTTCTTTAAGCTATTTGACGACTGACCTATGCTGCGTCTGATAGCTGATATTCAGCTATCAGACGCAGCGTAGGCAGGCCCCCCACGAGATGGACCGACGACCTGGTGAGGGTCGCCGGAGTCCGATGGATGAGGGCGGCCCAGAACCGGTCCCTTTGGCGCTCAATGGGGGAGGCTTATGTCCTGCAGTGGACAATTCCCGGCTGAAATGATGGTGATGATGATCTGACGACATAAAAATCTAGATATTGATTTTTTTTGAGATACTGCTTTTGAGCTTAGCACGGCAGAAATGTAAGTTTTACCGTCGTAATTGCATTCATATTTGGCACAGAATCTTAAGGTCCTTACTCTAAACTTGGTTCATGGAATCGGGTTTCCTTAATCTTACTTCTGCAGTTACACACGTATGACTACTGTCTTGCTTTATTCTTCGCAAATGCTAGTAACAACATTCAATTCACAATTTTGCTTATCAAAACAGTTTCAAAACTCACAAATTATACCTAGTGTTTGTTAAATAATTAATTTCGTATAAATTACTTCTTATTATACCGATAGATCATTGCTTAATAATACAACTGATCTAATCTCGCTTATAAAGCCGATCATGTCCGTCACAGCCATTGAAGGAATTGCAACACTAAAAAATCATAATAGCACATCAGTTCCATAACTATAATGAATCTTGCTCGTAGATTAGCAGACAAGGATCGTTATTAAGTGGGCATTGTTCAGCTAAAGAAAGTGACCGAATGACGTTTAATTTCCTTCGCAGTGGGCGCTCACTCTCGCTGGCCCACTTGCTGTTGCATAATCAGATAGTCGGAGATTCAATTAACACGATCTCGCGGAACCGCGCTTTTGTCGGCACATCATGTTTCTTGAAATGGAAATTAAGTGATATTTATCCTAATGAAAATCACCATCGACATTGTTAATGTCGCCTTGTGTTGTGCGAAATATTTTTATAAACTTGAAAGGGTTTTATAAATTAACATCGACAGTATGTATGTGGCATTTAGGCAGACAATTTAATAAAGCGGCTAAAGGCAAAACTGTTGAAATTAACTAAAGCTAGATAAAGACAAAAGCGAATTATATTAACCTTAATTTTCTTAAGATATCAACGAGAAATATCAACGAAAAAAAAACAAATGTAAAAACAATTTCGTTTCATCCTAAAAATAATTCCAACTAAACCAGGGAATTTTATTTATAACCATAAAAATAATTTGAAATCTTGAGTACAATATGAAGTACACGTATGTAAGCGAAATAAACATCATACGGCAAAATTAAAAAATATTTTAAATTCGCCTAAACAAACAGCTCGTGTAATACTAAGCTTGAAAAATATTTTTAATCTTCTATATTTACTGCTTAAAATATTTCCATCTAAAAGTTTCCGCGCTGATATCCTGTTAAATGAAAAAATACCGAACATGAAGCGCCCGCATCAATCACAGTTTTCCTGCATAAAGCTTAGGATACACCGGCGAGACAATGCAAGTGCAAACACGGTCTTATATGGGGGTGCATATAGCTGTCTGGCCCGTAGTGCAAAACAGCGGCGAAGTAATTTTCTCGTGCCGGTTTCATGGAGCGTTCGTCGCGTGTTTGCTAGTTAGAATTCGGGTGTAGTTCGGAAATTAATCAGGGCCCATTGTGGGCGCTTTGTCGCGGGCCCTGGTGCCAATTATTGGCTCCGCAGCGTAGCCCCGTAATTGAACCTGCTTCGAGGCAGTTATCGACTGATCGACAATTGGAAAAAATATATTGTTCAGAACTTTGAAACCAAAATTTCCTTATTACTTATTGGAGATGTGTTAGTGATTGCCAAATAATAATTGTCTCACATGTTTCTTATTATAGAATTTCCTTTTAAGTGATGCTATTTTATAATAATTACGCGACGATGTAGAATGCTTAAATTGTGTAAACATCGGGTGTGAAATTTTGTTAACAGACACATCATAAGCAATCAGTCGCTAGTGAATGAAATAAATTGCACGTTCCCATTTACAATATTCGTTGTTGAGAAAAATTGAAATGAAAACATAGTTCATTCGGTAGCTTCGCAATTTGGGAGGCTTGTGTCGCGAGTCGCCCGCTCCCGCTACCTCACCCGCACCCGCCCCCGCTGCTGCCTGCCGCGCCGCCCGCCGCCCGCCGGTGCACCGCGCAATCCACTGATTGATTACAATAAAATAATTTGCGTGAAAGCGCAAACTTCATCACTTTTATGTTCTTTTTCGTTTTTACATTTCAATCACTGTTATTAAGTGGTGGAAAAATTGGGAATTTAATCACGGAATGCGAATTGAAGTACAACGTTTCTCATATGTTTGGTTTTTTTTTAATTTATCATGGTTTCAGATTTTTTTATAAAACGTTCAATTTACGTTTGAGCATAGCAAGTTGACGGTTCTAGAATTTAATTAACCTCTCATGTACCAGGTTAAACCATCACACACAAACAAAGCCAATAACACTTTAATACACAAGTATAAACACATTTCAACTACGCATTGCATAATTTTCTTTAAAACCACCCAATACTCAGAAAGTAATTAAACGTTAAAACTGCGATTAAACAGGTCCCCGTGCAGCGGAGGTATGTAAAGTTAATATCTACACATAAAGCGAAACAAAAGGCAAGTCCGAGAGGCTGCTATTCAAGGGGTTAACGTATTTAAAGGTATAAAAGTCCAAGGGTGGCGTAAACCGAGGCGCGTTAAAACAATGGACAGTGTAACGCGCCGGTAACCGCCGCCAAATTTGCATTCCTCATTGCGAGAGCACATAAAAATGCTCTCATTAACCCGGGGTGGTCAAAAACAACCAACCTGTCGACCGTACGGGCTGGACCACGTTGGGCATTCCATGTTAGACGGTGCGATGATTTTTATAATAGATTTTTTTCTCTTGAAGATTTGACCACGAAATAGGAGCAGAAAAGATAATATGAATAATATTATAATGGATGATATTAGGGACAACAAAAGAAATAAATAGGAATAAGAATCATACGGAATTTCTGAAGAGTGCGTTGACCAATGGGATTCCTGTGGCTGATGATGATGATGAAGATTTAAAAAAAATGGCCTATGGATGAAATGATAATATAATAAATGATTTCTGTATGTAGTGTCAATAATCGTATTACACACAATATTGCGGGGGAACATACGCGGCTGACCGCGATCGCCGCATATTCGATGATAACTTGTACATAATATGGGCACAATGCATATGCATTCCATACATGCACCGTCGCCACATTGTTAATTGCTGCGGCGATTCTTAAACCATTGTAATTAATAAAGGCCTTACCAATTCAAATTTTAAATCCATTATTTTAGCCAATATTTGGTGGCAATCTAATTGAAACAAGTAAGAAAGTGACAAAACTATGATTAAAAGACATGGTAATGAGATGAGCTGTTAAGGGTGCTGTAATAACTATATAACTTATTTCTATTAGTTAGTGACTTATTATGGCGGTTATTTGGCTTCACAATTCCATTAGGCTAAAAATAATACCGAAGCACCCATTCTCCAAGATAAAGCTGAAATATTTTGGTAAGTAACAAGTTTAGGTCATATTAGTTCCTCCAAACCCTTTCACTTTTCAGCATATGACATAATATTATGTAAAATCATATGTAGTTAGCTTTTTATGTAAAGAAATTAATAGAAATATGGCGGAATTTACGAAAAATAAATGTAAGATAGTAGAGCCTTGGTTTATTAATTACAGGTAGTACATTACATAGTGAAGCATAAACTAAAGAGAGGTCAATCACAAGTTTCCACTACAAAATTACACAATACAAAATAGTAAATACTGTGGTTCACAAACAAGTAAATAGAAGTAAGATCCAGAAAAAATAATTTGTAAGTAACTGTCCTTTTTTTTCGAAGGGATATTATATAAATCTATATACAAGAGTGACGTGATGTTATCGAAAGACCTGTTCTCTCACAATAGGTAGAAGTTTTGTCGATAGTTTGTTCTCGCTGCAGGAACATTTAATGTGCTAGGTGTTCGAAGGGAGGCGTACGGTACACGTAGAACTCAGCGCTCTAGTAATTCGGGACAATTTACCAGACCACTTATAATATTTGCATAATGTTACACCATTACTGAAAAGTATCTATAAAGGATTTCAATAGTTAGCAGTTTACTGCGTATACAACGCCATCTGTTGGAAATCTAATGCATCTTCAGACTTGACTAACTTTTAAAAAAATAAAGATATTACGTAAACATATTTCTATCAAATTTTAAACTTACACTTTAGTACAGCTACACATCTTTCAAACTGAACGAGTGGAAACAAAAACGCACCGTAATCAAGCGTATGTCCTATGACGTACGTAGTGAAGTAAGATCGGGGCCGGAGTAATCAGGTATTCGTAGCAGTTTTCATTACCGGCCTGCTTAACATACCGAGTGCACAGCGCAGTGTTCCCGGGCCCCACTCCCGACTCCGAGGCATCCGCGGACATGGCACGTGCCTGTTTTTATTTGCGCCTAATGTTTATTGCACTGCCCCGCACCGGTTTGTGTAAAGCGACTGTAATGCCACATGTTTCACTGAACTGTATTTACATCGTAAAAAACGAAAAATAAAAATTTTACATTCCGTTTAATAAAAATTCATTTCGTACAAGTTTGACGCGATTTATTAAACGGTCAAGTTCCATGTTTGTTTACACACGCCACGAGTTACGAGAAACTAAATTAGAGCTCCTCTATATACGTATACTTGAGTTGATTTTCATAATCCCGCTTTCGAGGGTTAAAATTCAGTCCGCAATGGCGGCATTGTTCCATTAACACAATTTTATATCCTACATATTAAAATAATAAAAACTTATGCCTCTCTTAATTAAATAATTTAGCGGCGGGTTGAGCCGAGATATGTAAATTGTTTTAGGGGATAGATCAAACAACCCTTTTTTATGACTTTAATATGCGGTCGCCAGGGGCGGGAGGGGGCCATGAGACAGAGGCGTGCGCGGGGCGCGGGCGAGGTAAGTTATGAAATATTTAATAACGGCGCACACGATTCCATTTGAATTACTTTCGAGGAAATGACGACGTGCAAAGCAGGCGGCACATCGTGCGCTGCCCTACGCTCGCGCTGGAGCTACGTGGGAGCGGCGGGAGCACCGCGCGCCGAAATGAGCCGAGAAACAAATATTACTACAAACAAACTTTTTGCTTTATTAAAATTCGCCGGTGAACAAGTATTTTTACATGATCAATTCTTTGTTCTTTTCGCTGCGCTATTTGATGTATTCTTTAGCAATATTGTTATATTGGGACTAAATTGCGGATTAGCCCAATGATGTAACTTTATGCGAATAAAGATTATTTTATTGACTATGAAGCCTATTGAAGACTCTACCAGTTAAAGCGAAATGGCGATGACGAAACTAATTAATTAATATCTGTTGCATCAAGCTCTTGAGTAATACATAAAGAAAGTGGTTTTCAGTAACATTCAAAATTTAAATGACTCCAGGAAAAAAATAACGCAATCATACGTTTTCTTTCGGAGCCCATAAGTATTTCATTGCTGGTCTCCATTTTCTTAAGATGAAAACGTTGAGCGTTTAGAACAATATTGAAAAGTTTGATTTATTCCATAACACTCAACATGTGAGAACTGGCAGCTATAGTTTCAAAAAAAAATTACAAAAAAGTATATTTTTATACATAATGACCACGATAATCATTTCACAGCATTAAACAGCGCCATGAAAGGGATGGTCGCTTTAAACATCTGGGGGATATTTTAATTAATGTACACCGAATTGAGAAAAAAGCCTGCGTAACGAGACGAGTTGGAAAAGGGGGTGGGGGGGTCGTGTACTCGCTTTTATACCCCAAATGATGCTTATTATCGCGATGGGACTTCATCAGGATGCTCTTTACGCGATGACGCCTAAAGTATAGAAGCTTGTAAGGCATAGACCCCGCATTAAGAGTTGGTATGTTGGTAAAATGTAATGAAGGAATGTAATGCTTTTTTTTATTGTACTTATTCGATTCAGTTGGTAGCATAGATTAGAATATGACTTTTGTATTTGGTCGGCTTATACATTTGTGTAATGAGTAGGAATAACGTAGAAGTTGTGACACAGGTTGTTAGAATAAAAAATATGTGTTTTTTGAACTGATTATGATATTAAGCGATAATATCCTAAAAAAATATACCGCTGAGAAGAAAATAAACGCACACACATTTGTTTCAGTTAGACTGTTTTTAAAGCACACCACCGCGTGTCCCCTACCTCGGTATTTCGTGAAATCTTGGATTTATTATAGAGTAAGACCACCACGGGATATGACCCATGACACTGGCGAATACAATTTTATTATATCTTATTTTACACACACACACACATACACTCACTTATTATCCCTGAAGTTATAGGCAAAGGCGCAACTGGGGCAACCACTTTTCGCCATGTGTCAATCGCATGATATGATAGGGAACGAGCTTATAGCCATATCGGGTCACAATTTCCAGATTCCGAGATGATGCTGAGTAAAAAAACTCAATATCACTTTGTCCGAGCTGTGGATCGAACCCGAGACCTCAGCCCTGCAGTCGTACCATAACATAACTGCGCCACTGATGGAGTCATTGATATTGATTTCTATTAATTTTGGTCTCATAACCAAAATTTACAAAAATTATACACTTAATTAAAATATTGACTTATATGACTATTACAAATTATATATCCAGGTAAGGCAAAACAATAAGAAGTCAAATAGATTGCATGTACTACGTGATGTAAAAAAAAAAATTAAAAAAAAAAAAAATCTACACAAATAATTTTTTTTCCTCTAAAATAACAATAATATAAATGATTATTACATATAATATGATTGTAACTTATAATAATGAATACCAGTGCTTTCATTCTATTGAAATTATATTTGTAATGAATGTTTCCAATTCCGTAACATTTTTATACAAGAAATAAAAGGCATTTTTATTTACTAATTCTAACTTTTAGAGATTCTGAACTGATTTAAAATAAATTTATCTCCAAAAACTACACATGGGCGAATTAAATGGGCTATTATTTCATTATGTTAACTTTTATTTCAGATAAAGACTAACGCAAGCGAAATCACCTGCTCACCTAAGTTCTAAAAGTATATATTTTATATACGTCAGGATAGCCACCACCGTACCTACACAAGGTGTTAAACTTAGTGGGCCACGTAAGTGTTTCGCATTCCGGGATCAGCCTGTGTATATCTGGTTTCAATAGACCGGCATAATTGTATCCAAGGGGTAATCATCTTTGGTCAGTCGAAATTCTATTTTTGCCCCATTCCACTTACCATCAGATGCCGTGTCATTTTAAAAAAAGTATAATTTTCGCAATTTAAAATATGCACTGGCAACATGGAAGATTCGAGAGTATCTAGTAAATATCTAATAATGAATATCCTCTTGCACAGTAAATCACTAGAAGTATTAAGTAGTTAGGAAAGTAGTAATTTAGCTAACCATAAATAAGGCTGCAGATACTAATTTAGTTACTAATAAATGACTACCTGTAGGATATCGTAACTAGTTTGCAGGATAAAACCCCGTATTAGTTTTGTTCACTTATCTATGACTAGGCGTTGCTCACGGCTTCGCCCGCGTTGAAAGCCTTTCTCGCTACAAAAATCCCTAAATCACTGTACTAATCCATAGCGCCATCTGTCGAATCAGATGAAAAAAGTATTCCCACAAGAGTGAGTTACCGGAATAAAAAGTATCCTATGTGTTAATCTAGGACAGTGTTTATGTGTGTACCGAATATCATTCAAATCCGTTAAGCCGTTTCTGATGTCACCTCGAACAAACATTGAAACACACAAACACTTTTCACAAATTTTTGCATTTATATAAATAATAAGTAAAATTAATACTCATTCTAACTTGTACTGTACCGACTCTACTAGTTGTCTATATTAATTAGATTATAGATAAAAAATACATTTTCTATTTCACTTTAATTTAGACTCATAGAATCCATTTTGTGACCTAAGGCGTCGCACAGACGCTGTCAATTTATTACCGAGAAACAACACACTACGATGAAACTAACAATTGCTTTAGCAACATCAGCATCACTCCGATACTGCGAGAATTACTTTTTTTGAAATAAAAGTGATCAAATGATTATAAGAATAATTTCTACTTAATTATTAGCGGTTAAGTTTTTATTAGCATCTTGAACATGACTGTATTATGTCAGTGGTCTATCCTAAGAGATCTGAGATCATTTGTAAATATATTTTACAAATACAATACAACACTATAGGTATATTTTTTGTCTTTTTATAATACTATACATAATCTAATTATAATGATGTACTAGGCATAATAAAGTAGAACGTATTATATTTATATGTCTAACATTATAAAAGTATCATAAATGGTACGTAAATTAGCCTTTTTTAAATCATCCGAGGTCACCACGAAGGTCGACTAAATCGAAAATGCATTCTCTTTTGACCTCCCTAACATTAGCGTACCTTTCTAGAAAATAATGGCGAAGTACAATTTAAACGGGTTTTTGAAACGATGACACAATGGACGGAGTATTTTTTGGTCATATATTATAAAATAAATTAGGTCGCATCGGTCGTCTATTTGCAGTGTGGGATGGATTTCCAACCAAGACAATAATTTACGTCGATCTTACAATGACATGGACTTTGTTTCGATCATAATATAATGTAGCATAGAAAATAAATATCTTACTTTTTATTTTACTTTTTACTTATATTATAAATGCGAAAGTTTGTCGAAACGTTTGTATGTTTGTTAGAAGTAAACGTAGAAACATCTGAACGGATTTGGATAAAATTTAGCACATGGGTACATCATGTCCTGGATTAACTCATAGGCTACTATTGATCTTGGTAATTAACTCCCATGTAACATAACAGAATTGTTTATTTTTTTTTAAATAGATGGCGCTGGCGTCCTTCTGTGCTAGGAACTTTTGTAGCGACAAAGGTCTTTGACGTGGCTAAAGTCGCGAGCAACACCTAGTATTCAAACAATTTTTACCAATGGAATATAGCAAATCGACATTGAAAATACAACGTCGAATTCAAATCTTCGATGCACAATGCCGCAAAACATTTTCACAGACTCGCCACAATACGAGCGTAAATGGCTAACTAAAAAACGTACCGAGAAACAATATTATGAACGTTGTATCCGTCATAGTCTTTTTGTGGGCCGTGCATGCTATACGCTGGGCGTGGACCCGCAATGGGGCCGTGAAGACCATTCGGAGATAAATCGATAGCTAATTCGAAATGGCTCATTGTTGTCTGCATCTATACAAAGGCACAACTTTCACAGATATTGCTCTTGCACAATAGTGGGACACTTAGACGCACACTCAGAGGGTTGTAGCGGCGAGCTGATTCCACTGGTGAAAACATATTCGTGTGCGTGCACACTTGTCAATGAAGGCATGATGTGTTTGCTCATACTAGGTGCCTATCTTTAAATAGATTTGTCAAATCCACAATATGATTTATAACTCCGACAGCTGGTCTAACCTACACCTTTTTATTACAATTTAGGTTTCAATATGTAGTTTTTGGGGACTCAATATACAATTATTAGTAGTAGCTCTTTATCAGATGGGCGTCCGTTAAGCCCGACCACGTACACTTCACAAGTGTTAATAATTACGTTCTCACGACGCGCGTGCTTATTATGAACGATGATATTCTAATAACAGTCGAAAGGGCAACGGCTTTTTCATTATACCATTACTGCCTCAACACTCTGAAAATAGAACTAGAAGTGTAAGGAATGTATCGATGTAACAAATTTGTGAACTAGCGCAAACACAAGGGCGTCGTCGGTCGGTGCAGAGTGGTGCGCGCGACGGCCGGGCACGCGTGGGCCACGGACATGGCGGCCGTAACAACTTAATAAGCGGTTGTGCGTGATTTACGCGCGCCCGCGGCGCCGGCGCATTCGCCTGCACACTTATTTATACTAATTTATGACAGATAAACATCGAATTTACTTTGTTATACTTGTATAATTATAAACAATAACTCTTAATTCGTAGAATGCAAAACAAATTAAACTCACCCGACACACCCACTAAACGAATAACGTCGAATCGAAAAGTATATTTCGTATTAAAATATATTCAAGTGATCGATAAATACTTGGCACCATTCAAACGCCTCATTAGCGCGAGCGAACTCGCCATAACTGGTTCCACTAACTCAGATTGTAAATTTAAACTCGTGCTAATTACACCGCACGCAATAAATCTTTAGCATTATATAGGACGTAAATGTACCACAAATCCACCATAAATATATCAGTGAGCGGTCGCAGGCCATGGACCCCACTCGACGCGGCTCTTGAGTCGAGTTATGGCCCTTCGAACGGCCACGTCGCCCGTAACAATCGGTGTGAATCGGAAATAACCGGAAAATTTCCACAACTTGTCTAATGGCTTATTGTTGTACGATTGTTGTATTATTGTTGTTACGACTAACAAATTGCCGTGTTGTCAATGTGTGTTAAGCGTTATTTAGTGAGCTGTTGTGTTAGGACACACGCCGGTCGCCGAACTACGGCCGACGAATGCGGTAATGTCTCCGACAACGACAGCAAAACCGGCGTTCTGAGCATTTATTGCCTTTAACTATGTTAACATAAAACACCTATAAACACACGACAGCAATTGTTCTTTTGTAACGAAACATTATGCTTTTGCAAATTAAGGTATGTCTAATATTGTAAATATGTTTTCCGATAAATATAGAATATAAGTTAAGTGGCTAACTTAGTTAATTGCACGGCACACCTATGAAATGAAATAAAATAACACCAGATAATGTTTATGAATTTCTTGACATACTCGTGTTTAAACCTTGGCCAAGATTTATACACGGGACTTGACATTTCGGAGACAAAATACAATTACGATAATAAAATTTAAGTAAAAAACTCATCATGCCATTGTCACGCAGGCAAATTGCTTTCTGTCGAACTTTATGCAATGGTCGAATGAGATTTAGGAGCCAGTTTAACTTTGGTTAGCATCTAGTACTCGTAGGAAATGTATAACTACAGATCGATTGGCTGTTTTTTCTCATAATTAGCAACTTAAATGTACAAGATTACTCAGCCACAGAAAATTATAAAAATTACGGGGGACTCACTTTACGTCAAACTAAAAACACACAAGAGAGCCTCGGTGGCGTAGTTGTACTGAATGCGCACGTACGTACGGCAGCACTCTGAGGTCCTGGGTTCGAATCCGGGGTCAGGGTAAAGTGAGTAAGTGTATTTTTTATTAATCAGCATAATAAAAGTACAATGTAACAGTTACTAATTATTATTTACTTCACCACTTGGCAAGGACAATAATAGAAAACATTAAAAAGAAAAAAATCTAACTAGTGGGAGGCATGAAACTGTTTTTTTATTTTTCATCAATTGGTTGATATCAGGTTTGATGGAAAAAAGTTGGAGTTTCATATCAGCTTTGGCGTCAACATAGTAAAAAAATATTTTTTATTTAATTGTAACAATAAAAATTGTGTACGTACATATTTGAGTAAAACTATGACACATTATAAGTTTTGATGTAACGTGGGGGAGGGTACGCGCATTCCACAGACCGGCAAACTTAGAGCGAACGGGTTGTACAAGTATAAAATTGTTGATACCAAACTTATGAGATATTATCAGCTATTGTAACACATGTTTCTACAAATACAAATAAATAAATAAATGACCAGAGAGAGGTGTTTTGATTTTTTTTTCTAAATTCTTGCGGAACCCCGACAGAGGTATCACGGAACCCTAGGGTTCCGCGGAACACACTTAGAGTATAGCTGCCCTAGGAGATAAATGCGTG
This sequence comes from Manduca sexta, assembly GCF_014839805.1. NCBI lineage: Eukaryota > Metazoa > Arthropoda > Insecta > Lepidoptera > Sphingidae > Manduca > Manduca sexta. Next base: position 11,580,151 of record NC_051137.1, on the reverse strand, counting down.
ATGTGTATAAAAACACACAGCTACGTCAATTCGGTCGTATACCCCGCTTCTTTATATGAAGAGTGACTGACAATCACTGCTGACAATCCTCCGTAACCCATCAATCGCATTCATACAAATGTATGCTTGTTTTCTTAATTCCGTGCAAGCTCATCCCCTGTTGAAATCTTTACATTTGTGATATTGAAATTTTAACGACATATTCATTGGTCTTAGGGCCAGCGCTGAACAGCATTGATTTGGAACAAGCCGTAGCTGCCAAAATAGTTCGAAGTTTTGAAATTTCTACTAAAAGGGCCGCTTGAATTGTATCGCTTAAAAATCCTAAAGCCGTCTTTAATTTATGATAAAGCATGTCTAACACGGCTCCATTGAATCAGTCTTGGAGGGGGTGATACTTTTCGACTTAATGCTACCATCAATAGAAACGTAATGATTGATACTGTGTTAGATTCACACGAATATTATTAAGAAGGGTGGTTAGTATCCTCAGGCCACCGTCCTTCGTCCAAAGTGAACAAAACCGCACTTGGAACGGTTCCCGCGTGCATAAATTAGCGGAGTATGTTGGCGTTAACTACCAACTGCGCGAACGTATGCGCTCTGAAACGAATACTTGCCAACACAAACTATGAATATTTAAAAAACCAACACTTGAGTTTGATATAGTTTGGAAAACTGTACGATAGTTGAGATTCGACGTTTTCCAGAAGTGATGAAGAGTCCTAGCCAATTGGCTTACAGTATGCATCAGCTACCCCGAGCCTCACTAACGGATTACTACTTATGGAAGTCCGACATAGCCTAACAGCACTGAATCACTGATATCATATTTCAGTATTAAATAAAGTAGTGTGACCTAATAATGCGTTCAGGATAGTTTGAAAATATCTGACATTGCCGTTTTGAAAATATCTGTAATTTTTCCTGTTGGGCGTCATGACAGTGGCCAAGTTATTCTATGCATGAAGTTTTTTTTTTAAATAAAGGTATTTAAAAATACACGGCATTATTTTTACTATTACAACATACCAAATTTTTTCGACAAAGATAAGTTTTATTATTTTTTGCTGATTGTTACCATTTTCACAAGATTTGACTGAATTCAAATAAAGTGTTCCACTCATGGCCCAGCATAAGCTCATATAAACAAAAAGTCAATAACTTCGCTTAATATTCATTCGATTTATTTTTATATTGTTGCCAAATATTAAGCTAGATCAATACATTTTCTAATCCAGTAAGCTATTTCTGTTTCCATACAATTTTTATTTCGAATACTTTTATCATAGGCGACGGACCAGTTTTTAATTGTTTAGTTCACGTTAACATTTTTTTATCTACCGGACACGGTCACGTGACCCTGCTGCACCTAAAGGTAAGTGGAGTTGGGTCCCAATAGAATGTCGACTGACGAGAGATGATTACCTGCGGGCCATGTTGAGGTGGCAGACGTGGCCCCTTAGCCAAGCTTTAAACAATTTATTTATGACAATGTAAAATTTAATATGAAGATTTTTTGTCGGTTCTTTGATTATTTATATTGTAATTTAATTAAAGAATTTTGTGTATTTATAACTTCTTGAAACAATTTTCTGAAGATTTTAAAATTAGGTTTTACTATCAAGGGTTCTATTACAGTATTTACCGAATATTTAACTATGCCCCATTTCCTTTCAAACCTGACTTTTGTTTCGTAGCTTTCTTAAATATTGGCGACAATATCATTCATTGTTCGTTTTCTTTTGTAAAGGTGTTATAGGTAGCAGTAATCGCTACCTACCCCAAGACACCTTTACTCACCCCTACTATAAAAAGTTGTACAAGTTCAAAATGTATCAAACTATGCACGGAATTTTGTAATTCCCGGTAATTTTTACGACAACTCAACGTCAACAAAACTCTGTAAAAAATATCATGTCTCGTTTTCTAATAGAATTAATCAACTTCATCTTTGCGGTTCGACACGCAAGGGTATTATCTCAGTTAGCAAGGTGGCATCGCGTGCCAATTTTTTTATCTACAGTACAAGATGGAGTGACCGCTAATGACCGTTTCGACGATTGCGGAATCGCCTCGTTAGCGAGAAACCATTGTCGCGATAGTTGCCGCTATTAAGATACAATCGTCTACTTAAACTGCAAGTTTACGTACGAATAGGCTTTATTTAGCCCTTTTACTATTACTGACTCTGAGTAACTACTGGTCGAATTCATGTTGTTAACTCGTGTGTCCGCTCTTGGCTTGCCGGCGAGCCCGACAGCCACATGACATTACGCGTGTCAGGGAAAAACAACCTTATTATGTAGTATATAAGGTTATATTCCCGCGACACACGTAAATGTCAATGTCACATTGAGAGGACCCAAGAGACCCAACTAAAACTAATTTGTTTGTATAAAAACGCTTTAGTACCGTAACGGGTATGGTGTAACATTTTTTTTGCTTTAATGAGACGAGCCGTTCGCCTGATGGTAAGCGATACGACTGCGCATAAACATACCATACCATCAAACACCTTCAATTACAAAGTATTGTTTGGTATTCCACTGCGCTCGAAATCCTGAGACATGGGATGTTAAGTCTCATTATGTCCAGTAGTTACACTGGCTACAATGTTCTTCAAACCGTAACATAACAGTGACTACACACTACTACTTGGCTGCTGAAATAGACATTGCGGTGGTACCTACCCAGGCGGTCTCTCACATATGATACACCTATCACCATATAGTCATAGATGTATAAATACTAAATAAATAAACAAATATTGACATATTCAGGGAAAAACTTCTTCAAATGGACTTTGATGAAATTTGGATTACATAGGTTAGAATTTATTGTAAGCCAATAATAATTATTAATGTTTATAAATCATTGATTTAATTTCTACCATGATCTGATATTCGGTACTAAGCGGTTTTAGAGTATAACGTCATAGTACATATTATAATTTATTAAAAGATAAGACGAGAGTTCCTTATGAAAGCAAGTATAGCGAGGTGTAGCGCTCTAGTTATCGCTAATGACCTATTAAACTGTAATTAAAGGATTGTTCGTTAATGAGACTGTTGTCGCCATTGTTACCATCTAGATGAACTTGTTAGAGAACGGATACTCTTTTAATAGTTTCTGTATATATGTAAATATTTACAGCGAAAAGAACTTTAATATATTTTATCTAAGGTTGTTTTTTGTTGATTTTCTTACTCGTATCATTTTCGATGAGGTTTATTTAAGAATTTTCAGAGAGCATGCGTACTATAATTTTAATAGGACACGGCGTCATACTATATATGCTTTCGTAAATTGTTCTCTTTGAGACACTCTAATACTACCACAGCCAATAGATTCAGTACTACTACAACGCAACACGGAGAATTAATAGCGTTTTTTAAACAGCATTTTGCATTCGTTCATTTATTTTAAAACCTCACATCAGGTGGGTAAGTAGGCGGAAGTAATGCACCACCAATACAGTTATATCAACAGGCAATAGAGGAAAATGGTGTACAAACAGGGATCGTTTCGGGTAGTCGCGGGTAGCGAGGGTAGCGCGGGGAATCCCGGCCGGCATTCAGTTTGTGCGACCAACTCAAACCGCGCTCGCGCTAGCTTACACCCGCCGAACCACTGAATGCCTTGGAAAAATACATCGTCTATTTATTTTGTGGTATAACATTTACATTGAGGTTCGGTCATATAGAAATTAAGTATTTTTGGACATGTAAATAGAGATTTTATTTACTTTTGCTTTAAAATTCCGATTTAGTATTTTGTTGTATAAAATTAATATCTACAGGAATGATTTTCAACTAAAAATGATTCCATGGCAACATTCAATTTGAAAAAATATATATTACAATTTATTCTGGACAATACAAAACATTCAAGTACCCACCAGAGAACACGTGTATCATACAATACTCAAACCCAATTAACAAATAATAGGGCCTTAATATACGGCCTCATCTCGTAGATACCTAATAAAGGTCCGTAACACGTATTAATAAAACACAAAGCTATTCATTACTGTTCTTGTACGCACGTTGCAGGCCCTCCAACTTGTAATTAGGGGAATCGGACTCGGTCATTTTCGATAATTCATAATGTATGTTAATTATGGAGGTTCACTCGCCCCGGGACAAACCTTTCCCCCTTCTCCTCCGACCACTGTTTGTATTGTGCGCCTTTGAATAAAATAATAGTGTTGCACGGTGTTTTAAATTGAACAGTACATGAAAATAATAGTTACGGGTTGTTTAATAAAGCTTATAATTCCGGGTGACGTGTGGGAATGTTTTGAAAAGTTTGTTTATGAATAAAATATAATAACGTACTGAGTTGTAATTTGGATATGTGAAATCTTTTACGGTAGATATTTAATAGTAACCTACTTACTAGACGATGATTTATGTTTGCTTTTTTGATCTTGTGTGAGATCTGTTACTTTTGCTGGTAAAACAGTAAACAAGGTCCCAATATCAAAAACGAAGGTTGTCGCGAACTTCGACGGTTTCCAGAAATATGTCGTCCAACATTACTAGGTGTCGATAAATCCTTGAACGCGATTCACTGGCTCTTTGAAAGAATGAAGTACCACATAATAATATACCCTTCTATTAGCACAAACTATATCTTATATAAACTATCACCTTTACATCTGCAATGACACACATTTGAAACCTATTCACGTATCCGCACAGCGCACACTGCACATTTTGATTCGCGCGAGTGTAAATTTACGCGCACTAACTATACGCGAGCACAACACTTTTGTGTGTTTTTCACGGCTTCAACGAGCGCGATACTGAAAAGCCTCAAGCTCCTAATTAGGCTGAAGTCGGACGTGCCAATTAATTCAAGTTTCACTCGGAAACTTTGCCGCGTCAATTAATTTCATAGTTAATTAGCAAGCACGGAGTCCGGACAAAACCGCACGCCTGCGAAAGAAAGGGTAACGATGCTTGCCCGCGGCCCCGCACAATGCACCAATTACATCACCTTTGTTACATACAACTCTATTCGCATCATGGATTCATTCAATCTCGTTTGCGCCGCGCCACCGCTGCGCCGCACCAAGTCAGCAGCCTCTCTATACGTAAATACTTGTATAAGCGCTGCACTCCCGTTGAATATAGTTTTTCTATATTTTGTTAATTGAGCTGGACGGTTTAGAAATTTCATTTAGGATATAAAAAATGTTTTTTTCTTCACTGTCTGGCGGCTATATTTACGGAGTTTTAACAAAAAAATGGTAAGTATAAAATTGGGAATGTTATTAAAGGTTGTTTGTGAGTTACATTGCGTAAAAGAACTGTATATGTGTATCTTGCCACTTTCATGAAAATAAGAGTTAGCTATAATCAAAAACTCTATACAATTTATAAATAGACCGGCTTATCCTTCTTTAATTAATATTAACAGTAGGTCCCAAAGTAGATTATTAGAGATGGTATTCCTTTGACTTTACCAACAACTCTTTTGGCCCTTTCCTTAAATGTCGGTTATGCATTCATCATTCATGATTCTTGTGCTGTTGTGTTTGTTGGCGGCGATGACCACTTCCGGGATTAGTTAAATATTCAAAGATTTAAGATGACCAACATACATGTTTCTTAGCACCTTGCTATGATAATTTCTGGCTATTTAAAAATAAACTAATTGATACTAGTTATATTATAAACTCTACATTACAACGAAAATTAATTGAAAGGTACCTGTTTTGTTTGACAAAACATTCTAAAGAATGTGTTAAAGTGATATTGTTTCAGACGAGAAAATCCTCCAAAGCTCAACAATAGCTCTGCATGTAACCCGACTGACACTTTGAAGTATGCAAGAGATCACTTTATATGGTGCTATATTTCAATTGGTGCCTTTTTAGACATATTTTTTGTAAATAAACAACAATCCATTCGGCCAAACAGCCGACGCGAGTTAAGCCCCTCCAATATTCTCTAGAGCTATAAATAAGTGTGGGTATTTTATTTTATTTGTAGGCATTGCCTTACATCAAGTAATAATGGTCCACGAACGAGTCCGATGTACCGCGGAGAATTTAACAACATCACGCGGAGACGGCACTGAGGCAATAACTCCGCACAAATAAAATTTTAACCTCTGCTTAATATCTCGAGGAGAATTTCGACAGAAATTGACAGACAGTAAAATATTTTATTCGTGCAATAATTTCATTTGTAGGAAAAACAAGGCGGTGGGGAGCCGGGGTGCCGGGTGCGTGGCGGCGCGGGCTCGGCTCTACGCGGCGGCAGCGGCGCTCCGCAAACATCTTCCACTTGAATTAGCCTATTAAACACCAAATTCAAGTAACATACTTCGGGTTACGGCAATCGTAAAATTGTTTAATATATTTACTTAAAGGATAAACGGGAGCCACAGCCCTTGTATTTTTATTTTTAGTGCTTCTTTAGCACTCATGGACATGTGCTTACGATTTTGTATCGATATAAATAAAATAATATAAAACTGGAAATTGGGTCGTATAGTAATTTTATTTAGGATTGTGTATAAAAAAAATTATATCTAAAAAAAATATAATTTGGTACTTGGTTGCGCATATTACCGTCTTTACTTTACCTAACAAAACACTTTCTTCCTTTCTGATCTTAAGCCGAACAACTAATCTTAAAAATATTAAATAAATCAATCATTTGGCCTAAATCTCCTTAAGTTGACACTTAAGGGTAAGATCTTGAGCTCAAATCGAGCGTGGAGAGCGAGCACTGAGCAAGAGCACTCGCTCCACTGTCGGTGCAGTCGGGCTGGTTCGCTTTGTTTTCCCGATGTCATTAGTGGAAAGCCCTCGATATTTTCACAAGCATCGATTATTTTTAATGGGCCGCCGCCGGCAGAGGTAGGCCGCACGTGCTAGCGACTTCCTGATAGTATATGTACTCCTCAATAGTAACATGGATTATCTGATTTCGTTTTTGATGACAGAACAGATAGTATGAGAAAATCTTTGAAGCCAATTAAAAGGGATTCAAAGACGAAGCAGTGTAACTGGCCAAAATCATAATAATATATTTTTTTTTATTTTTTATTGTTCATTAGTTTGTCAGTGTTGTTTTGCAGCAAATATGCAATAATTATTAAACATAATAGTATTTTTTTTTACAGTTACATTACTTTTGTTTACACTTTTGACTTGATCGAATATATGTCACTTATTCTTCTGCCAAATAACAGGCATTACTGCACGTCAGAATCGTATTTATTGATTTATTTTACCCAAAAAATCTGTGGGAGATTATAGAGCGTGAGTAAGAATCATTAAGAAATCATTAAGGCCGCTTAACGACGAACTCTTGAGCTGTCGCCCTTCGCGTCGGCCCATGGCGTTGGCGCTGTTTGCACACGTCTTAACCAGCGCTTTCTTATTTATATAAAGGTCAATTGATGGGTAGTTCAATATTATATTTATTTCAAGTAACGTCCATTGTATTTTGAGTATCATTCCGACTCGCGTAGAACTGTGTTTTTACGGTAAAATAATACGATGTAAAATCAAACCTCAAACAAAAAATATGCAAGCATTTCGCTGACACGCGCGTTTGAAATTCAGCTTTCTATTATTCTTGAACAGTTTAGATACAATTTTTCCTTCGCCATTAGAATAGGTAAAGTGACGCGTATTTATCAAGCAAGCGCTGGCAGTGAAGAGTGCGCGGAGTACGCGTGAGGTGTGAGGTGTCGCCCGGGGCTCAATCATTAAGGGATCATTAAAAGTCCGCCGCGCCGTCAACCTGTTGGCCACGCTCCACCGATACCCTTTCTCTATTTTTATGCTATTCCTTTATCATTTTAAACGTTTCGAATATTTTATATTTCATATTCTATAACGGTTTGACGGGACCGAAGGATAAGTTCGATTCTAAACGTCTTTGATTGTAATCATATGTTGATCTAAGTAAATGCGAAATGCGCGTTAATTGTATTTGAAATATTAACTTTGCATTTACTGTTAGTCATATGGCAATTTTAAGGATAAAATTAAACACATAGTTTAATAACTGGTTAAATATTTGTGTGATATCATTCATAAGCTTAGTTGTATGTATGGTGTAATATGGTAAGTCACACATCAAACTTTAAATTAAAAAAATAATACCCAATGGCAATATCTTAGATTATACCTACGAATATTTTTTAGTATTTAAATATTTATAATTATTTTGTGCTGTGGCAGCGGTGAAATTTGTTTTTCAATTAATTAATAACCATTTATTCAGAATTAGTGATAGAGCTAACCAAATATTAATACGTGAAGAGCAAACGTTGTACCCCTTTTTAGGCACATTGCGCGCACGGACTTTGAGATTGGGCAGAATTAAAATTCATATAAAGAAGGAGAGAAGAAATTTTTAATTTATATATTATTGCGTGTTGTAGATATTTGTTTTTATTGCTTTACATGACGAGACAAGCTTGTCGTTCGCCTGATGGTAAGCTCTACAACCGTCCATAAACAGTAGAAACACCATCCAACAACTTGAATTACATAGAATTATTTGGTATTCCACTGCGCTTGCCATCCTGAGACATGAGATATTAAGTCTTATTGTGTCCAGTAGTTGATATATTAAATTTGACGGACGATTTCAACCACAAGTAATATTAAATAGATAAAAGTATTTGAATCCCCTGTAAGGTAATGGCTTTTTTGAAAAGAAATGAAATTAAAACTATCGTAATAAATTAACAAAATCAACATTTAGTTAAATTAAGAACGTCAAACACTCGGAAAATACGAAGAAAGAAATGATCATAGCATAATAAGTTTCGTAATTTACATTTTTTTTTTATAGCACAATAAGCTTCATAATTATTATCCCTTGAAGTTACTATTGGCCATCTCTTTCAAATGTTCCCAGGAGACGTGAAATATCGAAGCTAATATAATTATAAATGTAATGCATGTCTTATAATATTTACATTCTTGATGTTTCAGTTTATAGGTGCAGTTATTTCTCCTCTACCAATATTGAATGGAACAGATAACTAAGAATTGAACCGGCGATAACCTAATTAAGAGTGGAAAGGACTGCCGAGAGGAATATCCGCAGGTTCTAAACCAAAGGACACGAACCCCTGACTTTTCTCAAGTTATGTGTGTATGCTTTGTAAAATCAATTGCTTTAACTGTAAAGAAAAGGTCGTGAGGAAACCTTCATACCTGAGAAAGTTTCTATAAGAATTTTAAAGGTATGTAAAGCCTACTAATACCGCAATAGGCCAATGTGATGAAGTAAGGCCTGTTCCTCTCAGGAGGAAAGAAGGCCAGTGCCCAGCAGTGGGACAGTATATAATACAGGACTGATATTATTATTTATTATTATTATATTAAGAGATTTTAAGACTATAGAATACGCTTAACATTTTGCATAATTTTCTTTTTTTACTCCATAGAACAAGAATTATGAATCAACTAACCTTTACGATAAATACAGGGCTGATATTGTTATTATTATGTAGATAACGTAGTCCATATTGTATACTATATTTCACTTGATGAGATATCCACATTAAACCATAATAACATTAAAATAGAGGTTGCATATATTTCCAATTTATAGTAATGTTGATTTGTCATTAAGTTGAACCTAGAAACTAAACTGCTAATACTTATTAGATGCCACGTAATTCACAAACCAATTTAGCTAATATTGCAAGAGGAATTATATTTGGTTGTTTATTGCCTCGGTTATATCTTAGAAATCGAAACGACATAAAATATTCAACAGACTCAAATTATATTGTAAATTATGTTATTGTGAAACATTACTAATTCTCCCACAGGCATCTTGGTTTAATGTTTACGGTTATAATATATTAAAGTATAATTATTAATTAACAGTATTTTGTTTAGTAGATTTTTATTATTTCATTTGACGTTTATTATTAATACATTTATGTTTTTAGACTGATTTCTCATAATTAATACAATTAAAAGAAAAAATCAACTCTTAGAAATACCCTGAAAAAAAATTATTAAGTAGTGTGATCGAAGATAGCCTAGTTCCTAACTAGGCCCACATCCGTGTTGTTTTTTCATTGTAATACAAACACATACTAAGATTTCTTGTTTGTTCCTTTATTTTAATATTTTATAATTAATACTGATATGTTGCAATTAAATCAAGTATTTTTCTTTATGTTTTTACGATCGATTTTATGAAGATTTTAAAATTACATGGGACATGAATGGTACCTTTACCTTATTTAGTTTTTTTTATTTATTCTTGAAGACGAATTCTGGTGATATAGAAAGACTCAAGATAATATTTTTACCTGTGTCCTGCACACCTCTTACTAACGGTAATTTTTTTTCAAGTTTTTTGTGATACTTGGGGAATAGCTTATGGTGATTATAGGTCTTTTTATATTACTGAAGTTGTACAAACATGGTGCTACAACAACCAAAATCAGGTTTCCGATACCATTGGCAAGAGAATACTAAATATTGTTTGTGTATCCGACCGGATAACAATTTGATATTTTGATAAAGAACCCACGATAGTGGTTTGTTTCGACCTCTTATGATTCGTGTTTTGGATGTAGCTATTATACAGTAAGACAAGTTGTTAGAATTCTGAAGACCGTCAAAAGATACAACATCACGTTGGTCGATATTGGATTTGTAAGCAATCGTTTGCTTTACAGTTTTAAATAAGTATAGAAAATATTAAGCCGACGCAACACTTTAGGGAGGTATCACAGCTTCAAATGTTGGATAAGACATACCAAGAATAAATTGAAAAATTCTAGAATCTACCCGCCGTGTTTTATTTCCAAAATAAATATCCTAGAGGTCGCTGTGATTGTAATCATTGGACATGTATATTTATCCATTCAAATCAGTGTACAGCCATCAAGAGTGCTCGAAATCCTTTTATGACACTGATTTATCACATCAACGGATAGTTAGAAAGGGTGTTGGAATGAAAGAGTGGTAACAAAGTCGCACGGGCGGCAGGCGGGCGACGCGCCGCGGCGAGCAAATGAGGCGCGACGCTCACTGCTAACTAAACCAATCGGCCGTGTAGACCACACAGACGAGCGGGTTGGACGCTGCGTTTTCACGCACAAAATTAAGTGTGCATACATTATAGTGAATTAAAATAACATGTATTTTTGGAGAAATATTGCAACGATTAGCCGGTGTAGGACTCTAGTTGCCGTGATTAACAAACTCACAATTTGTAAAGGTTTTATTAAAAATATGAAGTATGTTCGGACAGGGATCGGCTGTAATATATTGACTATTGTTTGCTTGCTATATATATCTGTGCCAAGTTCTGGTAGTTCTGGTGCCAAAAGGTATTACTAACATAATTCACGGACAGATTAAATTCTTTTAGAAAATTATAAATATTTACCCTAAGTAAGTATCCATAACTTGGAACCGCAAATGACTGATTCTCCAGTTTAAGGTGTAAATCTTAATTTGCAGAAAAAATACGTAAATATTATAAACACAGGTGATTCACAACCGACTTATCACTCATGAATTCATAGTGTTTACATTTAATATTATATTTTCGGCTTCATCTACCTGCTCTAGTCCCAATATTCCAATTTCGGGTTGTCGGAACACACTATAATTATCTTTACTAAATTAATTTAAAATAACATTACTGACCATTTTGTAATTATAGACTTTATTTTTTAAATATTTAAGATAAAATATAGTTATTTCTTAAAACTACACAAATGGAAACAAACATGGCCGGCATCATCCCTCCACTTCTGGATATAGGCATTTCCCAAGGTATGCCACAGAGCCCAGTCTGTTGCTTTATGGACGCAGTCGCTGCCGGCCCTCTTGTGCAAACCGTCCCGCCATCTAGCCGTAATACGTTTTTTATATATTTCCTAACACTACTTACAACAAAAAAACGCAAAAACATAAATCCAACATGCAAACCGCCCGTGTGCGTCGATCATTTAGCATCATTTGCGGGAACTGCTTTTTAAAACTCATCTGTTTTTAATGCGACCGCTGAATCCTTTCGCCCCCGCTTGTTATTCGGAAACAATGCTTGCCGTGATTTCAGGTGTCTACTATCTTGTTACCAGATCGCAGCACAACTTTTCGCGTCTGGTTTAATTTTACATTGTTAACGTAATAAGTTTGACTTTAAATTTGGGAATGCACTTGGTGAATTTGTTTGAGTTTACGATAGATTGGAATGATGAATCAAATGATAACAATGCTTTGCTTGAAAAGAAATATCTTTTAAAAGCCTTCGGCATAAAAATTGGTAATTTTTAGATACAAATTTCCAAAGTAAGTGAACTGTGAAATCTGCTAAGCTGCATTAGGCCAGCGTGGTGGACTAAGAGCGAAACTCTCTTAGTTAAGCCAGTGCCTGGCAGTCAGTAATCAAGACTGGTATTATTAATTCCTTATAATCATCAGCCGCAGAATGTTCACTGCTGAACATGGGCCTCCTCAAAGATTTCCAGAACGACCTATTGGAAGCGGCCCGCATCCAGCGACCTCCTTTGACTTTTATTAGCTCATCTGTCCACCGCGTGGGTATTCATTATAATAAAACAAAACCACGATAAGTATTTCACCATCAATTGCAATATCAGATAAAAGCCCAAACCGTCCACACGCACACAATTCGGTTTCACTATAATCAACATAGTATCATAATAGTGCATAATCCCACCCCGGTGAATAGCATATTGTAAACATTAATATTTACGACACAGCATGACACTAAACTAGTTACAGCTGACAGCTTATGTCATACCCCAGCTTAATTTTGAACCTTAATTTAGTAAGCTATGAAACATTACAGCATCCTCGCAAGTAAAATGATGGGTACTTAAATTATATGCATACCGTAAAATGGCATAAATTGTATATTTAGGTAATATCCTTACTAATAAATGAGATAGTTTGTGTGTTAGTATGTCTTTTTTCACGGTTCACTTTTGCGTAAAGATTATAAGCTGTAGAATGGTGTAGCCTTTGTTTAGCAGGCAAAAAATGAAGGGTTTCTTATATAGGTTATTTTCATCAGAGCAATGCCGCGTGTAAAAGATACTACAATTTTCAACTTTAATTTTTGACTTAAATGTTGCAAATTAGACGCTGCAGTACAAAACATTTATATTCTTACAGAAACAGAACTATTCGAGACAAGAGCATGGATATGAGAACTTGCCAATATTTTTGGAGTCTGCTAATCAACAAACCGCTTAACGAACTGATCAGTTTATAAATATCGTGAGATGTTAGAGATTCCTTTGTCTGATAACAGGCCAGGTTTCATACTGGCACACACAAACATTATGTTTTTAAATTAAATTATTAAGATTACTTATAAATTACAATTTTGAGTTCATTACCTTTTTTATAAATATAACCTCAACACAAGAAATTAAAGACATAAGATTCGAAATTTAACTTGAATTTTCAGCCAACAATAATGTACAAAGAGACTACACTAAACATCCTATCATTAAATATTTCAACCATTTTTCTCTAACACTTAATAAAATTGGAAGCGTCCAATATAATTAGTGACATCCATTCGTCGACTAAACCGAACTTAGTCGGGAACAGTGACAATACAGTGAGTACAGTACGCCGTGTCGGTGTCGCATCTCCCTAATCCGTAACGAGCACGTAACGATCACGTAACGAGCTCAGCTCGTTATCTCACCGCGGCCGCCAGTTACCGCCAACCTCATTATGCGATGCGATATCGAGAAATATCTGCTATCTTAGTTTATTTGTTAGCTATCACTCATCCCGCTTGCGTTTGTAGAATATTTTAGATTGTGTTTTAGGATGATCAAGCGTAGTTTGTTTGTTTGACTGCCTCGGTGGCGTAGTTGTATTGCACGTCCGGTACAATAGCGCTCTGAGGTCCTGGGTTCGAATCCCGGGTCGGGCAAAGTGATATTTGGGTTTTTCTGCTCAATATCAGCCCGGAGTCTGGAATTTGTGCCCGATATGGCGATAGGCTCACCCCCTATCACATCATGGGACGGAACATACTTGGCGAAAAGTGGGTGCCCTAGTTGCGCCTCTGCATACCCCTTCGGGGATAAAATGCGTGATGTTATATATTATGTATGTATGTATGTATAATTATAATTATTATAGAATTTTTCAGATAAATTGGTAATTATTAAAGTTCCATTGTAAATTCATTCTGTAAAAAATCTGAAAACCAAAAATATTATACGATGATAAAGATAAAAAATACAATTTATTCTAAAATGAGAAGGTCTAACAGGTATTTTAAATATTTTAGTTAAGAAATAATTTTATATAACGCGAAATTAATACGGTGTGTTTATATTCCACAAACATCTTGCAATTTAAATACTAGAAATACTGGTTAGAAGTAATAAAAGCTAGAGAGAAAATTGGGACATATGACCTGTATGCTAATATTAAGTTTTAACTGACGTGATTATAAACTGTGAATATAGATATTTGAAAATATCAAAATTTTATATGTGGAGATATATACCAGGATTTTTTATCGTGGGAGATTTTTTTTCATACTGATCCTGCAAAGCAAACTGGTTTGGTTAGGTGGATTAAATATTAAATCATCCCACAAAAACATGAAATGTCTCGATAGTCGCCTAAATTATATCGACCTGTCTGACTCAATAGAAACTGACTTATTCCGAAATTTAATCATTGTAATGAGAGTCCTCTCACTTCTTGAATTTAGTCCCAGAGCGACCTTATGTGTAAAGTGTTTCGCGGCTACGAAGTCTCGTTAGATACAGATCAGAAAATAAATATTTTTTAGACTGTATTAATATTTGAAAAAAAAAATATATCGAACGACATAAACGAGGTAAAAACGTATTTTCCGGTGAAATGATAAAAAAAATTCAAACGATTTTATTTTAATAAAAGTAAAAAAAAATGCTACTATTCATCACTATACAAAAAGTAACAACTCTACTGATTTTATTTCCATCTTTATAAAGATTTTAAAAAGAGAAATAAGGAACGAAAAATATCCATTAACCTTAATTTAATTGCGTAAAAATTTTAAATGGAAATATTACAAAAAAGCATTTCCAACACACCATATACCCAATAATGCAAATAAAATAAATCAAAACGTAAACGACACAAAAACCTCATCAATAAATAATCCGCAAAAGTAATCAAATTAAATCGCAAACAATTTGAATGAAAAAATTTACGTATCAATCGGAAATTTCCTTTCAATGGGCGAAAAAGTCTGCGAAGACAAACCGCGGAGGCAAAGCACCCCAATTGAGATGGAAAAACGATCCGCGCCGATTGCCATAAAAAGATCGCGGGCCAATAAAACGGAATCGACATTGTCAGCGATGATTTCACCGGCTGCAGGGTTGTCGCGCCGGGAAATTCGGATATTACCTTTTGGTATGGGTGAAATGATTACATCCGCAGTTTTAAGGGTATCATTTTCGAAATTAGATAGCCCTACATGTTTTAATTAGCTGATCTAAATATTAGTATAAATCAAAGAATATCACAATTTGATACTTCTCTTCTTCTTTTTTTAGTTGCATCTTTAGTATAACTAAAGCGGTTCTTGAAGAATAAATTGAAAAGTAGTTGGTCTAATGACCTATTACGTATGTTAAAAATAAAACAGTCTTAATAAAAGTATACCGTTTAAAGAAGGAACATAGTATAATAACTATTAAATAAATTTGTTAAATATGTCTCTGTCGCTTCGTCGAGATGTTTTTAAACAGTCAGGTTTCTTTTATATATTTTTTTTTTTTCACCTCATTACAGTCTATCAGCTGCCTTGTTAAGTTTTTAATTATGTTATTTATCCAGTGTCACGAACGACACAAAATTTAACACCAATTAAGTTACGACAGGGACATTGGGACAAATTCACATTCTTACCTTATACAGGCACCCACAAGATTTTATTACAATGTGGTAAAAATATCACATTATAATTAGTCTAGGAAATAACCTGTAATTCATTGTGCTCCTCTAACTACTCTTACATAAATGTATTTAAAAAAATACTTATCTTGCAAATCTTACAATATAAAAATGTTAAAAAAAAGATTTTTCAGTGAGTGGCAGCCTTGATGTCTTGGGGAGGCGCGGGACGCGCGGGCTCCGCGCCCGGTACACGGTTTGGGCGGGCGGACATTTTTATCCCACGACAGGAAAAACCCGAACCCAACGTAACACGTCGATGACGACTGATCTGTTCTCTTTATTGGACCCGAAATGATACTGACAGACTGACTTTATACACTTTATTCGGGCTTTTAGTGTTGGATTTAATTTGGAAAAGTTTTTTAAAGCAAATTATTTTGTCGAGTCAATGTGTTCAAAATTTGCAATTGCAATTACTTAATTGTGTAGTTGACAATAATCAGTAAATATATTAGCGGTAAGTAAATAAATATATATTATGAAATAAATTGTCTATCGAATATGTATACTGTAGAAATTGTGTTTATATATTATTTTACGTGTATATACCTTTATGCACAAAGACATCAACCCTTTCCCTAATGAACTTTATTAAAACAGTACTTTAATGTTAGCCTCTCTCTTCCGTCAAATAATTTGAGAGTCAAAGAGACTAAACACTAATTACTCATAAGAAATATTTTTAGTGAGGAAAAATGTTATTTATATCTTAAATTTGTAATTAATTAAAATTTAAAAAGTCATGACGAAATAAATTAAATTCTCATGTGTAGCTGTATTTCATGTAAATACTTACTTACTTTTTGATAATTTGTAATTTTTGATTGAACAATAAAAATTATCTATAATAAGAAATTTTACGAACTTTTCTTTATATCACACACCAAGTCATTTCACAAATAGTAAAAGTTTCTTTAGTTTTCATCATACAAATTGGATAGTTGAATACTAAATATTATGGTCTTCTATCCAGACCACAATAATGAAAGTTTATAATACATACAAAGTTACTAATGTTATTAAAATTTTGATAGAACTCTGAAAGTAAACTTACTTGACGTGTGTGTGGGGTGGTGCGACAGAGGCAAGGACACGTGCGAGAGCGGCCCACGTCCTCGGCACAGCACCACAACACTCAACAGTCAGTGGAAGGAACAGCCAGAGTTGGCAGTAGCGAGATGTTATCGTAAACAATGTTAGCGAGTCGCACCGAGGCCCGCGCGAGGATGAGCGTCAAACGTCGAGTCAACAGCCCGACTGCGGCACGCCGCGGCCGCCGCGCTCTCGCCGCGCTCTCGCAGCCCGAGCGCGCCGAGCGCGCCGCTGGGCGGGCCGCCGCCACACGCCCCGCCCTGGCCCGCCCACACGCGGCCACGCCCACCTGAATTAATAAAGGCGGCAAACACTACCGGACACGCGGACAATGCGACATTGTCCTGTGTCCAAAATAGTTTCAATTAGAATCGAGAACAAGGCACAAAAGCGCCCGCCGGCGGATCATTCACTGCGAAATTGGCCGCTACATGAGCGATTAGCGTATCCACATACAAAACTGTCGATCATATCGTTAGCTGTTGACGTCTGTTTAATTGATTCCGCATTCGAATGCGTTTTCGTCGGACTGTAACAATGATCGCGTGTAGAAGGTCACGGCAATCAGAAACGCTGTGTGAATAAGTATTGCATTCGCTTTGTATATTAAAATAAAACTTAAAAACGAATACTGAAATTAACTTAGCCAACAATAAACTATTAAAAATATTTATTTGCAAGCTCTACCCCTCTATATCAATGTTATACGCGTAACATAAAATAAATAACAAACTAAGCAACACTATCTACCTGGTATCAACATTATTTTGCTAGCGGACGGATTTGTTTTATACTTGCCTGGATTGCGATCACCGTATACAAGGTGTTAAAACCCGCCATAGTGGCCTACGTAAGTTTGTCGCGTTCCGGGATCAGCTGGTGTATATCCTGTTTCAACAGGCCGACATAATTGTGTCTACTGCCGAGGGGTCATCTCTCGTCAGTCGTTATTCTGTTGGACCCCACTCCACTTACCATCGGGTCCTTTGCCATGACCGTATAAAAAAAACATCAAAGAAATGAAAATGAAACCATTTTCTCAAAGAACCCTTAGGGGAAGCGAACCAAAAATCGCCTGGGACCTTGCGCTAACAGGGCCTTGCGCGGTGCCTTGAAGGACCTTTTTTACGATCTTACCGATGAAACTGTTAAAACCAGGGAACTTTTTTTCTGCTTCGCCCGGGCCCTCACGTTGTTTTCTTTGCTTACACGCCTGGGGTCTCGCGTCCTTTAGGCCACCACTGCATTTACTGGTTCAATTGAGACTGAGCTTGACATTCACGAAATATTTAGTCTCCGTGCAAAATTGTACAATGACAAAAATCTTCTTACGGAGACCTTTAAACCATCTCATTCCTATCAGCGACCATGACTTTTCAGGATTTAAAAGGGTACCAAGTACCAAGACTTTTGACTGTTGAAAATTAGACAATATTAGACTTTCTTTACCACTTATTAGGTACTAATGACTAAAATCATCACGAAAGAAAATAGGCCAAGGCATTAAATTGCTAATACTTTCAGATGAGAACATGCACTGGAAGAATGTGCTTCTTACTTTTCCCCTGATTGCTTTACTTTTCCAAGTCATTCAGTTAAAAACGTTTCTTATACGGCACAAAATTGCTATTGAAAGGTCCATAACTTACATTCCGAATTAACCTTGCCTGATGATTTCTTATGTTTACACGAATGTTAGACATTGAAATTAAACTAATTGTCGGATTCTATCGCGGTTTTTAGTATTTTATTTTTCTCCCGACGTTTCGAAGACTTTGCAGCCTTCATATCCCGCCCGTGACCATGCTATTGTGGTGGGACATATACCAACCATACTGGATAATCGTCTGAGTACCAGCGTTTCTAAAAAATGAGATTTTGCTTTTTGCCCAACCTAATAAGTATCTAAAATTATTGTTAATTTTGTTCTTCCCCTCACAACAAATAAATATTTTTTCTTTCTTTATTTATTTCTTTCTACATTATGTCTTCTGTTTTTTTTGGTCAACATTTGCTTTTCAAATTACTTTTAAAGTAAAAGATGTGCGTAATCTTCACTGATGAACAGGCGCAACCAGAAATGATAAATACTTTGAATAAAGTTATAGACACTCGAACTAAGTATATCTTGTTCAGTCATATAATTTAAAGAGGCGAGTTCATGCAATTTGTAAATAATATAATATCGTCTCAATAAAACGATATTGATTCTTAATTCCTCCTGGCACTTCAACAAATACAGCATCTCTATTGAATTAGAAAATACCGACCGTCTGAAGCAATCATGGATGATAGAGAGATAGTTCCGTCCGTCCGTCACCAATAAGTAATGTTCAAACTGGTGAATTTCCGTTTACTTTGCCGATCACAAGAGGAAGGGATCTCTCGCTTGAATAAACAGCCTCGCCAGCACAAATATCCCAAGGATTTTACAATAACACGCAGATTACACAAGCCAAGTTGCAGACTATAGGTATGAGTATTTAAGGTGATATCGGAGGATAATTCTTTAAGTAATGTCGAATAATTTTGACAAAGCACCGTTTGCAAGGTATGAAATAGTTGGCTATTACAAGAATTTTATTACATTTGTCAAATATACTTCGCCGTTAAAAAAGGAATAAAATTAGGATCTACATTCAGTGATTAGCTTTAAAAGATTCGCGTAACTATAAGAATAGTAATTTCTTCTAGAATTATCTATTACTACGGTATTAAGACTTCTTTAGCTAAAATAAAAATTTACGTTAAGATTTCTCCCGTCACTTACATAGCTTGTAACCTCATTATGTACTTATCCAATAAAATAATGTAGTACCTACTCATAACAGCAATACGGGCATATATAATTCTAATTATTTAGTAAGTATAGAAAATGTTTGGTCAAAATGCAGTGGAAAAAAATATTCTTCCAAAGATACTGCGTGAATCATCGAGTTTTTAATGCGATGCATTCAAGCTCTCAATAACTTATTAATTAGTAACCACTTTATCCGATCTATTAAGTATATAGCACTGATCCTGCAAATTTATTCCCTATCTGTTACCCGAACCCAAAACCCAGGTTAAAAAAGTTCGCGGCATCGGACATGTGTCTAATTTAATATTAGCCATATTTTTATGTGAGACGGATTTTTATACAAAATATAAGTTTACTAATAACAATTCTCCTTAGCCTTTTAAAAATACTAATTTACATGTGTTCCCGACGGCTCGAAAATGAAATAGGTATCAGTTATTGATAGCTTTTCATATTGGCACATGTCATAGCTTTTATTGTGGCATCGGCTATAATGGATTTTAAAATCATGATAATGATTTTTATGGCTTCATAATGAAAATTTCCAAAAATGGAGAATTTTAATATCTTATTATTTTTCATATGAGTCGACAAGGCTGTAATTTTCGCACTCTACAGCTTGCATACATATAATGTACATTAGAATAAGTAGGTACTCTATATACAAAATCAAGATACAGTTTTCAGTATTGCGAGATGATAAATATAGCACTTTGGCAACCTTATAATATGATGTTTTTTATATTAATAATACAAAAATATTCAGCGGTTCATAATTTTAAGATTACATGTCAGTTCAGATGGCGTAATAGCGCGTCAAATCATATTAAGGCGATACCTCAAGGTCGTCATATTAAATTTTAAAGGCCGAAATATCCATGATTATTAATTATTTTTACGTTTTTCTTTCAACTGCGAGAACTAATCACTAACTAGACGTGAATTTAAATTCTTTACTTGCCAATACTTGTTTAGTTACCCAGATTAAAGGTGAAACAAAATGTATGAAAATGGACCTTGAGGTATCGCCTTAAGCGAAGTAAGGCGTATGCAAACATCCCTAAAGTTGTAGGAAATGGCGTCAAATAGCATAATGTGCGAAAATTGTATTAAGCTTGATCTTATTAAGCGAGTATCACCGTGTATTAAAAGCAGACTAAATCTTCAATAATTATTCGTTTTTTGACTCCCTAAATGATTGAATTTTCATAATTGGTTTCTTTGATAAGCCAGTCATTTCATTAAAAAATATTATAAGTGCAAAGTACATTCTTAATATTTATTGTCCCCAGACCAATCACATGAAAATGAGAAAAAAAAATACGAAAACCCTCAAAAGCCTTTTTAAAGTAAATATGTAGGTTACCTGCCTATTTTTAATTTTCAATGTACCTAATGACAAATGAGAACATCCCTTTACTCAATATTTCACAAAGTGCTTGTAACAAATCAGTTTGTTTACATTTTACAAGTTCTATTGAAATAAACTAAAGTGATTTGTCAGTGCAACGTCGGCCATCCATGGCGAACGTACTCGCGTGATCTTATCTACAAGATCCATTGTGATGCAAAGCCGATACCTACACCGAGGTGCGGTGTTACTGATACTAGATAATAGCGACATTGGAACACGATACTTACATTCCCTAAACATATTTGAGTGTGATTTATTTTAGTACTAAGACGGCAAATTATTCAAATGATGGAAACTCACAAGCAACACGGATCGTTAGATTTTCTATCTCTAATACATTAAGTGTTTTAAGATTTATTTAACTATAATTTAAAAAAACAGCGCCTATTTCACTGTCTCTACGAAGTATGTCGATGCAACTATGAATCAAGATATTTGAAGTTACCGATTGCCTATTTGAGTGTTGAAGTTCTTTTCTTTGTATGGAAGAATCAAGCTTTTTGTTTTTCCAGTCTTGCATGTATATTCAGTATGATGGCTATCACTGCTACGATAACTGGATTTTTATTGTAGTAATAATTATTATAATTTGATGTAGCTTATCTTAGCATAAGTGAAAGTATGTTCGCCTACATGTGGAATAAAGATTTTTTATTTACCTTCCTTGCGTGACCATATTTTTAAACCACATTAAAATCAATAAAAGTGAGCTTTACTTTTCTGGGTTTAGCTAAAACTAATGATACTTATATTTTTACTTCAATAAGTATAACGTTAATGTAAGTAATCACAAAAAAATAAGAAGAAAACAAAACTAAAGAGTAGTGCATCATTTTTTAGCAATACTAAATAGAGTCAGACAGACGACTTACACTGAAAATAATGAAAACTGTCAAACTGACTCAACTATTTACTTAACATTACACATTGAATAACAAATCTTTGGTAATATACAGCCAGTTAATCTGCTCAGTAATTTCAATTTAAGCATCGTTTCTTTTCCTGCTTTTCACGTCGCTACACTTGCTGAGTCTCAAAATACACACTTTCCTACAACAATAACACTTTCCATCTATTCTTGTGTGAAATTTCAGTGTTCATTGAGTCTGAAACGCAAACAGCGTACAGACAGAACCGTCTCCGGTCACGTGTTCCAATATTTATTTTATCAATATTGAAATCGCTTTAAATGTGGTGACATTCTGTCTCGCAGGACCCCGCTCGGAGTTGTTTTATATTTCACCGTTTCTCACCAGCTTTGGGTTTGGTAAAGTTTATATTAGAATTTAAATAGAGCTTCAAGATGGTTTTCCTTTAGTTTACGTAGAACTAAGAGATGTAAATATTATGGTACAAGTGGAATCCAAATTTAAAATTAAGCCCTTTTTTAAATTGAACGAGTTACTGATTCCGGACATAGAAAGAATGAGGTAGAAATCGAAACTCTGACAATGCATCAATTAATAAATATAATAAAAACTTTTCTATCACGGATAGTCACGTAGAGAACAGTATGTCTATAGAATAATCTATTTGTTTTCATTACAACAGATACAGAATCCATTGACCAGAGGCATATAAAGTAGTACAAAATATCACATAATCTTAACTCTAGGCAACGGACTATAACTGTTCAATATTGATAAAACATGTCACAATAATAATGCAAATTTTCACACCACTTATTTTGACTGCGTAGTATTAGTATTATTTTTATAAATGTTTTTGCAACAAAAACGTGTTCAGATAAAAAAAAATCCTTTATTGATATGTACACCTACAGCGGTAGAGCAACAACTACCCTTTGTAATATCAACGGCGGCAAAAGTGAAAGTCGAGTCAAAAATCGCAAAATAATCTTAAATTAAAAAGCACTGCATGGCAGTGCGTTACACCCTTCAACCTGAGACATTAATCCCATATTAATAGTACTTAATAGATTAAAGAATTCTCTACACCAAAATACAATAGTAATTGCATATCAATGCAAATCGGTGACTGATTTAGACTTGTTCGCTACCAATGTCTCTCAGTTAAAGATGAATCTTGGATTTTGTTCGTTTCACGTTTGTATTGGCCGTAGTGAATTTGCCCCAGTACTGTTTTCTGTGCATATAATTTATCATTGTTTTTAATGTTGGTTTAACCGATCCCCACCGTTTATTAAACTACCTGTAGAAACTTGTAGTGCCCTTCTTATTTAATTTTTTTATTAATATTGTACAAGCTAACTGCAAGTATTTCTAACAATTAACAGTAAAATAACACTACTGCTTGGCCACATAAATAAACAAAACAATTATTTTTGCCCAGACGGACTCTCGTACGCATGAGTTTTTTTTTCTTTGTGTACTGCACATATTCTTTTGCGCACGCACCACTATCACACTCCCTGATTTCAAACAGGCCAGTATAATTGTGCCGACGGGCAAAGGATAACCATCTCTCGTCAGTAGACACTATCTGGGTCCCACTCCCCTGAACATTAAACGCTGTAGGGTGAGTAGTCACTTTGTCGGCCCCATATAAAATACATACCTAGTCTTGCCATAAATATTGTAATAAAGAAAAAAGAAAATTGTTAACTGCAAATAACATTTATTACTTTTACAGTGTGTCAGTTTAATACATAAATATAAAACAATTAAAAATATAAAAAGCTTATTCGAAGTGGTCTCCATTGGCTGCAATACAGTCCTTTAAACGATGAGGCCAGTTATCAATAGAAGCACGCACTCTTTCCATGGGAAAATTCTTCACTGCCAATCGTATAGATTGTTTTAGGGACTCCAAATTATCATGGCGTTTAGAGCAAGCTGTACTCTCTAAAACTGACCACAAATCATAATCCAGCGGATTAAGATCGGGACTAGACGACGGCCAGTCTTCAGCTCTGATGAAGTCCGAAACGTTCGATTCCAACCAAGACTGCGTGGACCGAGCTTTATGACCCGGCGCCGAGTCTTGCTGGAAGGACCATACTTGGTTATTGAACATGGTGATGTTAAGGGGCTTAACTACCTTCTCAAGAATGGTATCTTGATACACTTGTGCCGATGTTTTGATACCTTTTTCACAAAAATATGGCTCAGTCACTCCTTCATAGCTAACACCCCACCAAACCATCACTGAAGTCGGATAATGTCCACGTTGCACTCTGTCGACTAATTGGGAAGCTTCCTTAGAGCTTTGAGCATAAATACGGTCATTTTGTTTGTTAAAATGTTGCTCAATTGTAAAAATTTTCTCATCCGTAAACAAAATTTTTCTGTGACCTCCCTTTGCGTACCGCTTCAGTAGTTGTTTCGATTTTACCACCCTATTCTTCTTTAAATTATCAGTTAAGAAATGGCCAGTGCGTCTCTTATAGGCTGCAAGTCCTAAGTCATCTTTTAAAATACGCGACATGGTTCTAGGTGCTATCTTCATTTCCCGAGATAAAATCTTTTGCTTTCGGACAGGATTTCTTCGAATTCTTTCCCTTACTGCTTTGACCACCTTTTTCGTACGAACACTACGTGGACGGCCAGATCTTTTCTGTCACAAACAGAGGAGGTCTCATTGTACCTATTAATAGCCCGGTACACAAACATTTTACTAATACCAAGTGTATGGAGAGTTTTAAAAATTGCATTTGGCTCCATACCTACTTTGTGTAATGCTATCACAGCGATTCGGTTCTCTTTATCACCCCACACCATTTTAATATCGCAAAATATTTTACAATGTATTGGCGCCAAAATGAGAAAACACAATGAACAATCGTATAAAAATGACAGATTCGAAATTCAAATGTAATATTTTTTTATAATTAAGTGTAACAGTATTTATGGCCAGACTAAGTATATTAGAGGGCTATTTAGCTTTGATAAGCTTCTGGAGAGTGTATTTTACCGAGTCTAAAGACAAAAAGAGCTCAGGTTGCTATAATAATAAATATAGCAGTAAGGAATACAGTTCGAAGAAAGCTGAAAAAATCTGCTTAATTTATAAAATTAAGTGCAATGTAAAGAGCATGTGATTATTATTGATGAAGGGAAATTTATTGATGAACTTCGACGAAATTACTTAGTGAACGCAGTGAACTGACCATCAGCATATTGTCTAATTGCTTTTATGTTGTCAATTTGACCGAGTTTTACGCAAATTCAAATATTTAAATATTTATTGATACGAAGCTCCAATCCTTTAATTTTTACATCACACCTTCTTCCAAGATCACTGATTAAACTGCTACTGGTTTGATCCTCCAACTACTCACTGTTCATTTGTAACTAGATATCGAGCATAATGATAACAGTTAACATGTCTTGCATATCTTAAAATATTTGCATTGTAAACCAACCAGCGTCAGATGGCATACTCCACACCTTTTATCTTCCAAAATAATTTCACTTAAACATACGGAACTCCAAAGAGCGTACGATCGCACCCCGCGCAAGAATCGCTTTAAGCCCGCTAATACGCTAACGAGGCGCTATTCTGCGAGTTTATTTTCCGCCGCCGCCGCCCCGCCGGCCGGAATGTTAAGCAGAACCACTCGTTTGACATTCCATAGGCGAATTGATCGAACGAAAAATACACTTGTCATGCATTTAACTCGGAATTTTTATGATTTGCCGGAGCTATTACAGTTTTATTCGTGTTTGTGTTGGGAAATGTAAAATCGCTCGTTATTATGGATTTGTTTGAGATGTGAATATGTAAAAGGCTGGTTGATGGGAATTATTATTTTTTTAGTTTAACTTATGTATGAGTAGAGTAGATGATGTGCGAGTAATACATGCGTTTATTCTCTACCTGTATTTTTTAATAAGTATTTTTACTGATAACAAAACATTGTTTTTCAAATTGTACCTAATAACAATTCAATTAGAAAACAAAATAGTAAAAGTTTCGACTTGTCTTTTGCCTCACGCCTTTGTTACCAAAGGGTATAATAACTACAAAATATAATAATACAAATATATTTCGAATCAAATCAAACATTTTCCCAAATCGAATACAGATTCATACACTATTAATACAATACTAAGCCCCTTTCACAGCTTCTGAATAAATACTACTCGTCACATAAATATCCTAGATTAAATTTGGATATTAAAAATACTAAAATTACATCCTAATCTATGCTACCATTTAGGTAATAAAAGTACTATCTACATTACCTGGTTAATACAACTGTCAAATAAAAATTATTTGAAACATGTGGAACAGGCCCCCAATATTAAAACATCAACATTTATACAAATTCCAACAGCCTAAAATACTGTAATAATTACATAAAGCAGCAGAATATTCTACTAATATTCATAAGGGTCGTGTCCCAGTGGATTCGCACCTGCTTGCAAGACGTCATGTCCGACACCAATCATTGGAGTTACGAATACACCGCGACTACGTGAGGGCCTAATTCCCGGTGTTATGTCGCGCGTCACTCTTCAGCCGTCACATTTCAGGGTTCGTACTGTACGAAAAATAAGGCTTTTTATTCTTGTTAATGTATTTTTTTATATTATTCAATGTGTTCGTGTCTTTAGCTATAGCAATCGTTGTCCAATGCTTAATCGGATCATTTAGATGGAAATAATGAGTTTATTATGCTTTACGACTTTTCTATAAATTTGTTGAATCTTTTAAAGCATTTTTAATATATTTAGTATCTACTTAACATACACAAAATATATTGTTAAATATCAGTTTGGTTTTATTTAAAAATAATCAAAAATTTTGATTACCATACTAACGTCATAAATGTAACCAAATTTATGATGGAATTTAACTCCACATATTTATATCAACTGATGACGAATAGCTGTGTCAGTATAGTTTAAACAAGTTAATTACAAGCAAACGACATTCACGAACCTACGATATACGAGATCACAAAAACACGAAATGTGAAGCAAAAAGTGAATAACAACATACTTTTTAAGGGCATGCATCATCCCTGTTGGATGTCGAGTGAGACAACGTCTCGGACTGACAGCGGAGACATATTTTATTCAGATCGCAGCGCTCGTAATGCCGTCGATGCAGATAAATTGTTTTACCGCGGGAGCAAGCCACGTCTCACTTTGGCGTTTGCATGATGAGCTCGTTTTTTATGCTCGAATAAAATTGTGTTAGCCAGCGCGCCAACAGCTACGTGTGAACGCGGCCCGTGGATTCCCAAGAAATTGTTTTCGTAAGCCTGCTTTGATATTTATGAAAGTTGGCATGTCGGCCGTTTGAGTGAAGGGTTCGTGTGTTTTGGATGTTACGGCTGATCCATTTAAAATATATAACAAGTAATATAAAAATAGGGGACTTATGAAGGTAAAACCATTTGTTTTCAAATGAGCGGACGATTACTTTAATGTAAGATTTATTGAAATAAAATGTATTCTTAGCGTATTTTAATTTTAATGTTTTAACCTTTCGAACTATATATAGTTAGGTGGTATATATACCACCTGATTAGAATAAATTGTCTAACGCCTCTCCTAAAATTAAGCAGATACCATTGCTCAAAATCCAGTTTGATAATGTATGTGTGAGTTTTGCAGGATCTTATAACTTAAAAGGCTTCAAAACTTGAAGTATGAGCACATTTACTCTAACTTTATATTCAACTTTATATATAGGAATAAGTATAACTTTTTCCTGCTAATAAACAATATTACTCAAACAGGTCTGACTTAGCTGAATCATTAATTTAACGGTTTATTTACATATCATTTATTCAAACAAGTTACAATACTGTACGGCGGGTCATTGCGTTTATCCAGTAACTTTATACTTCCTGTACAGGACCGGATTTGCCTGGGCGTGCCTTAAGCAAAGAATAATACCTCTTAGATGATTATTTTTATTTACTTTTATAATATATCTGGTGTACGCATCGTGTGTGAAATACTTTTCCAGTTCCTACCTACTACATGGGAGCGTAAATTTAGAACTAATATATAAGTTGGTGGATATATGGTCGCTGATAACTTGCTTGTTAATTAGGTATTACATGTTCCAAATGATAAAAACCGTTAAGAATACATTTCTGTATTACTTTTCTTTGTGTCAATATTTTTTTGTGTTTTCATTACCACTACTTCAAGGTACACATAAACACAGAGGGTTGCTTGGTTTACAATAATCCGGCCCTGAGGCTACGTACTATACGATTCGCAATTAATTAATATTCAAACTAACAGTACGTACTACCTTTCCGATACTTAATGTTAGGGCCAACCTTGGTCATTTCTCTTTCAGTGAATTATAATTTATTTTTATGCTTATTAGATAATAGTGCAAAATCTTTGCAAAATGGATTAGTTGCATAAAATCGATATAATTTAAACATTGTATATAAATTGCTGCGCTGCGTAAGAGTGACATTAATCAAATTTCGATTTCATAAAACGCATGTAAAAATTTTAATTTAACAACTGTTGTTGGACTTTAGTAAAGCGAAACAAATATTTAGATTTAAAAGAAATTTGTTAAATCTAATTACATTTCATGTGCTGTAATTACACATTTGTTCAACATACAAACCAACGACGTCCAAAAACCTGAGGCAAACAAACGGGAATTCCGAAAATTTCAAAACATGAAAATCAGCTTTGACCCAAGCGACTTTCGTGGACGGATTATGAATGTTTATACTGAAAATAATGCGCGGTTGTGGCATTCGACGCAAATATTTGAAGACGTAGTCAAAGGGTGGCTTTTTGGGAAGGTCCTTTGAGCTCTCGCGGTCTGTGGTCAGATAAACCGATTAACCGCGCGTTGGCTTGCCGTGGCGGTCACGCGGGACGTCATGGCGCCGTAGCAAACGGCAAAAACTCTATTTCACCTTTTAAAGGCTCATTATCATTGCATTTAACTCGATCTTTATTAGATCTGTAAACACGTTTAAATGTAAGGTTTTCGTAAATGAGCATGTGATTATTATGAAAAGGGAATGCTTTATGTAGCGTTAATTTATGTAGACTACATTTCTTTCGAGATAAAAATTATTGCGATATCTTTTCATTTAAATTAAAAGTTGGATAATCTCTTGCCTTCTTCCTGAATAAGTTTATCGGGTATAAAACTGAGAAAGTAATACCTGAATAAAAACTCGTAAAATTGTATTTTATTTCAAATACGTCATGAGATCTTTTAAGACCCTCCCCTGATATAGCGGCCTTAAGCGTTCAATCCATGCATTTTCGGCGCACGAGTCACGGTGGGAATATACAAAAATGTGCATATGTATTTTTTTAAATCTATTTTAGGTATTATTGAAAAATGTAAACTATCTAAATATTACTCATTAAATTGACAATTTAATAGGTTTCTTGCCAATTAAAATTATTATGTGTACTTT
The DNA here is from genome assembly GCF_014839805.1 of Manduca sexta. NCBI lineage: Eukaryota > Metazoa > Arthropoda > Insecta > Lepidoptera > Sphingidae > Manduca > Manduca sexta. The sequence continues at coordinate 11,550,522 of NC_051137.1, read as the reverse complement.
AGGAGGCGATGCTCAGTTCTGGCGTGTTCATTTTGAAGTCCCGGAGCTTTCATAAGGTTCAGATGCATAAGAAAATGGGGTTTTTAGCCGGTAAAAATCCGGCATACCACTAGTAGGTAGAGATCTAAGAGGATTTACCCCATGAAAAAAAAAGGAGGAGATGCTCAGAATTAAAAATTTAACTGAATTTTTATTACAACATTAATGACATAATATCCATATTATAGAAAAAAATAAACCACACTTATGATAACATATTATAGAAATATAACGATTATTTATTTTTCTGTATGTTTCATAAATTTTGAATATATAGCTTTTAAAAATACGGTGAGTGCGCTGTTTTGCTGGGAAGTGGACTTCAATACTTACTTAACTATCCTCATAGATTACTACCTCAAAACTTTTAAAGTATTACTATTAGGAATATTATTACAGTTGTTTCATACCGAATATATCGTAGAAATATTACCGTTTCAACTGTAAAAGTGAGACGCATATCCACAAAGTATGCGCTCTTTACGACTGGCTGACGCTAAAATGTTATCCGTCAAAATATCCCGCGCTCCTTCAACATACGAAACGTATAGATATGCCTATGAACAACCGAACCTTGAGTAGCCATTCTGGATGTGTCAAAATATATAGTGCAAAGTTTTTGTTTCTGGGTATAATCTATGATAGTCGAGTGAAGTTTTAATTTTGATTGTGTCAAATCATATATTTGAATGTTTATTTTACGATGGTAGATGTATTAAAGATATTTACAGCTTTGTCATGCAAAATTCAATCTTCTAATTGCTTTCGTTAATAATTTAGTGATAAATAACGCTGCTATAATATCTTATAGGAAAAATAGTGGTCATGTTTTATTTCATAAATAGAATATCTAGAATATTCCATATTTGAATAACATTATGGATATTTAAAAATATAAAACAAAGTCTAAAATTTTTTAAATAAATATATAGGTATGTAACGGTTTCCTTGTTTATGTTATTCCGATTATAAATTACCTAAATTAAAGCCTAATACATATTGTAAGGACTACATTTTTGATTTTGTAAGGGCTATGTCACATCCAGTCCATCAGATTCACAAGGTGTCCTGCTGACTTATTCAAGACCGCGGCAAAGGCCCGGCACTGTACCTGCGGTTAGGTGTAACTTAACGAACCCCGATGAATCTTTAATATAGTTTCATTTAATGTTAGCTACTTTTAAAGTTTATGGATAGCCAATGTTGTTTTGTGGCAAATAATACGAGACCTTGTTATTAATAAGTTAGTATTTGATTAGTACAACTACAAATCAAATAAGTCAATAAGGGTGAAGTTGAGAATTATTTCAACATGATTACAAAACTGGACAACACTTACGCTAGTGAGAACAGTTTCATTCACATAGATCGAGTGGAATACAAATAGTAAATAAATAGTGACCTCTATATCATAACTCATAAGTACGTGTTTACTCTGTAAATGGGCGCTAGTTTAAGACTTGTTTATTAAAACAGGTCATTTCCTACTTAGCACGCTAAATGATGGTGTTATAATGGACGATCTGAGTAGATTTACGCTCAAGATGTTGAAATCTCAAACAAAAAGTTACTGGGAGATAAACATAGACAAAGTAAGTATGCTGTTTACATATTTTAGTGATAACTTCTTAAATAGTAATGTTAATAATATGATTCTATTTCGATAATGGAATGTAGAACTTCTTCTAATTGAAATAATCAAATTATTTCATAGCAGACGAATTATCTAGAAAGGTTTATTTGTTCACATTCTAATTATTTAAACATTGATTCAACTGAGACAACGTTCTTGAAATAATATCAATTATGTCTCTAAATTCAAAAGCAAAATTAATTCCATTACCAATATAAACATCTACCCTTTGGTGAGCGGCCGTGCGCTCCTCAAACGAGCCTTCGGTTCCCGACTTCGCAAATTAGATTTCGCATAAAGCCTATTTTAATTTGCGCGCTCACTAAACATTGCGAGCTCTTTAATGTTTAAGCGAGCGCACAAACTGTGTATTGACTCTGCGAGAGCGGCGGCAGCGGCGACGGCCGACGTTTGACATTCAACAAAGCAAATATGTTCTTGACGGCGCGGCGCGGTGGCGCGGTGACAAGGCGGCGACCCTGGCCCAGCGCGATAATAAGCTTACCGGCCGAGCCCCGCCCCGCGGCCGCCGGCGCCGCCCTGCCCTTCTCGAATTATTAAATTCTTTTGTTGGTCCGGCGGAATGCCCAGCTATTTAGGTTCCGTCCTGTTGCGGGATCAACGTAAACATCTCGCGATTTACTCTTTGAACTCGCACCGATTGAAGGATAAAGCGGATAATTCGCATCGTTCTTCTGCTTTTTAGTATTTTCCCTGATAAACCAATGATAAAACTTACCTAAACCACAAAAATTGCTAGGTAAATTCAACTTCTTAAACATAGACGCAGGTGTTTCAAATTTCTCATTCCTTATGCCGTCAGTGTGTTACGATATGAATGCGATCATAAAATAGGGCGCATAAATTAAAACGTGAAAATCCGAGTTCCTTCTGCCAAATGAATTTAGACATGTAAACTGCGGGTGCGCTTCATTTCGGTACATTACTCTCTGTTCAACAATAAAACTCATTAATTCGCCGGTGCGGTCGCGTTTTATAAATGTTTCACGTATTAATAAAAGTAACAAAGCGGCTGTACGCGAGAGGGCTATTTCCCGACAAAGCGTCAGAGCGTAGCACAATGGAATCTAAAATAAATACGAGGACTTTAGCAAACAGGAGCGCGCACAAAGCGTCCACCTGGCGGGAGGCGCCCTGGGTACTATTGAAAATTAAGTGGCTGCGACCGAGTTCAATTAATGCCCACGAGCCACGAGAACTCGCCGGAAAGTCTCGCTCCACTGGCCGCCACGTTAAGCTGTTGTCCTTCCCTCTAAAGAATTTACATGTGGCTTATCCCTTTTACACCTTAACCTTTCACGGTTAGCTGAACAATAGTGCCGTCGATTAGATGTAAAATTTAAACAATTGCTTAAAAATCAAACGTACTTAATTAAGTACACAATGTATGTGCATAAATCAACATCGAAATTACTAAATTTAAAAACGAATTTAGAGTGTTCCGCGCTAAATCTCTACAAAGTGTTCTCACTTTATCTTTGGCCGAGTCCAAATGGTCGGTATCGATGGCACCCTCGCGGACAGATCGGTATCAGCGCACGTCCAGTGTCCGCTCGCCGCTATTAAACCGCCGCTTATCTCACAAATTACACCATTTTACTGGATCCTCTCGAAAACTGCAAAAAGTGGTGCCTTTTTTGTACAGCTTAGGAAGTCCACTACCAAATATTTTCTATTCTTTATTGTCCAATATTTTTAGATCGAAAACATGTATAACTAAAATCATTCCTCAAATCTAATAGTCAATATTACTTAAATATAAATTAGCTCAATTTATTTAAATTGGCCCATTGTCTATTTCCCAGCTCGGTGAGCCGAAAAGTGAGCTGAAAAATCATTTAGCAGTTAATTTTATTTTAAAACGATAACGATCAACTTAAAATTACCAACGCCTATCAACTAGCATCAAATGATCCGCTGTCGAATTGCCACGTCGTGGTAGGGGAGGTAGCTTACCGATCGCTAGCTTAACCCCAGGCGGCGGATTTTATTGCCATTCGTATTGTCGGCCAGAGATTTACTTTGACATGTCGGAAATTCGTTGGTTGACTCTTTGTCGTTATTTTGAAATGTCTATTTTGGCCGCAGTTTTCGCCGTTTCCTTATTTTCAACGAGTCAATTCACATGCGGATATCTTGCAAATTGAATTTCATTAGTAATTGTTATTGCAACAGTGATCATTGAATAATACTATTTATTCCCTATACCATTTTATGTACGGAAATCTACTTATAATTTTCGAGTTTAACCACAAACTAAAGCTATTTTTACGTATTTGAAAAACAAATATTATTCAAAGTAGCCAAGCTTAGTCAACTATCGCCATACTCAAATACATTTTACAAATTATACAGACCTTTTTCGTACGTTAATTGATACTGGTAATTATTCATTTTTCCAATTTTCCGCAAGCGTTGTACCAAAGCAAAACACGCGAACAAGATGTATAGCAGGTGTGTCAAGCAAAATGCATCGAGCAACACATTAACAATGTTTCTCCTGAAAGCCTTTGTCTGCACTCAACGAATTACGGGGAAAGGCGAAAATTTAAATACCCGCCGGCACTGTTTTACATGTAAGAGATGCATTTTGCATGTAATGTGGCGATTAAATAAGACGACAATGCTTTATGAACGTAGAATGTGGCTGTATGAACTAAGGAACGCGAACAGAAAATATTAGATGGTTTGCTGTATGAAAATTAACTCATTTTGATCACTGATATAAATCGAGCACGTATAAGTGCCATCAGGCATCGCCATTATGTCTATTCATAATTTACCCCATGAATGTTTCTTTTTACCAATTATTACGTTAGTATCTCAAGAAACAAACAATTCATAATTTATAAATTATGTTTCAGAAGTGGATAGGTTCTTCTGAAAACTGATATATTGAAAACAATATATCAATGAAAATTATATAGTTTAGGTTTTAGATTTAGGGTTGTAGATATGTTACTAAAATATGATCAAAGATTTACAAGTTTAAAAAAAAACGTTCAACTGCAAGCTACATATTATATTAAATTCCCTGTAAAACAAACCCTAATAAAAAAACAATATTCATTCGACGCAATTAAAACATGAAAACAACAATTAATTTGCAAATAAACCGTTAGTATGGAAGTGGCATCCATTGACACTTTCGTTGATCTCGCTCCCTGCACACCTCTGGACGTGCACGTCGTTTGAGGGTGACACCACTCGTCGCCACAAAGGTGCAAAGGGAAGAAAACTCAATTAAAACAACAGCGACACTCGACCCGACCGGTTCACATTACCAGACGATTAAGCTCGCTAGTGTTGCTAGTAACTATACGTGTGGAGGCGTGCATTTTCAAGAGGCTGTTAAAATATATGAATGTGTTATGAACGTTTTTATTGCAAAACTTATTTGGTTTTAAGTTTATCGTAAGATTTTGAGGAGGGATATCGGAATGGTTTATTATAGATTAGGATTTAACTTAGTTCTAGATGGTTAAGTAGATTGCAATTTTTTTATACAAATATTTTACCACAACAAGAATTAAATAAGTCTGCAAAGCGCAAAATACCACAAAAACATTTGTGAGATAAGATTCCATCACATGTTTTCTTTCACGGGATTACGTTAAGAGGGCGTAAAAGAGCGACGATCTGACCAATAGCCGTCTTCAGAGGGAGGGCTGATAAGAAATGACCACGGATCACTTGACCAAACGCCCTCGAGTATCTTCACATACTTAACAAGAAAATCAATAAAATGTTTGCGTCATTAAAGCGTATTATAAAACTGGCAGAAGCCGTTACTCGAAACACCTTCTCGGCCCCATCGGGGATAATTCATTTTGAAGTTGGCTCATTAATTAATTGGGCATCTACAGCGACGGGCCGCGTGCTTTTTACGACGCCAATAAAGTTGTGTTGCGTACAGCCGCCGCGGGTGGCGTCATTATCTCTTACAACCACTGAGCTAACGTCACAATTAATGCATATAAATTCACGAATAATGTTGTTCTTATGACACGGTATTTATTGTTTACAACCTACGGAAATTACAACACCGTTAAAAGTTAGTTTTTTCGATAATGTCATAAAATTTCAAGAATGACGTGTAAATGGGCAGGTGTACGCCAAGTGCATGCCAAGTGGGTATAAAGTTATTTAATCGTCCCTGCCACACTATAATTGTATGGATATTTGTTTTGACTTTATTGATGCCAAAATAATACCAACGTTCCTATACACAATATATTAATATTATGTTATTCTTAATGAATTAGTTTATATAATATTAGGTAATAAATACCCAAATTTTTTGTACCCACTTATTACTTATTTTCCCAAAAATGTGTATTTTGTATCGCATCAAGAAACTGTAAATAAACAAGTCAAGGTGTATCCCGTTTTACGCATGTTTAATTATAAGCTAGTGTACGCAATTAAACAGATTCTAGGCCAATTCGTTTTACGATTGAGCCTCCGTTCGAGGCTTTTCGACGCCGCAATCAGTTTTACGATGCTTTTTGTTAGAAATTTGCGATTTTATTATCTAGGGGAATAATTTGGTTCGTGTCTTTGACGATCTATACCACAATACGCTGTACATTGCATTGGCTAAATATCCTCTTTTATTACTTAGGCATATAATTTTAAGACACCGACACGCAATCTCCGGTCTTCATATTTTGTAAAAACAAAGCATTTTTCATCACTCTTCAACATATTTGAAAGCTGTAGTATAATATAAATTCTCAAGATAATTTATCAGAATCTAAATTTTGTATCAAATTCTAAAACAGGTCCACGATCATCCTTACATATTATAAAATGAAGTCCTTCGCCATGTGTATGTCTGTAGGAACACTGGAAAGGTTAAAAATACTTCCAAAAGGGAAATATTTCGGGACTTTCGTCCCGGAAAACCTCTTATAGGCAGGCAAAGACGCGAGCAAAAGTTTATTCATAATTATGGTGCACATAACTTGATGACTTCTGCGACCTATCGTTACCTATTGAGTTCCATCTTCCATGTCACAGGAACAGAAGCGCGACCATACTACTTAATTACAGATTGAACAACAAATACATTTTTTATTACACTTGACGATAGCGTTTATAACTTCAAACTTTCTATTTAGGTACTCAACCAAATTCAGATTGACGTAAAAATAGAAATTAATCAAAAGCAGCAATATTCTTTTTTATTTGTTTGAACTAGAATTTACAACAGTTATAATTTAAAGTTATAAAATGTTATAAACAATGTCGTTACAACTCTGGTTAAAAGCAATCAATTTATATACAATAGACATGTTCTTTTATAGCCAAATGATTGGTAGTTCGGCAGACAGTAAAATATTTATTGGCTGGTTATCGTCAATGCGTCTATCACAATGTTGTTTTTTGTAAATACCTAAACGTTGGGTGGGTATAGTTAATTATCTACAGGCCTTTAAAATGCCACTAAATGTTAACTATAAACATAGTACGATATCAGCCATTTACTAGTGTTAAAAGTCAAACATTTATGCACCCACGTGTATAGATTTGTAAAAAGTATAAAGTGTGATTTTTTTATTTCTTTATTTTGTTTATAATTTATTTGTCATGGTGTTGTGCGAATAAAGGATTCGTATTTGTAAGAAACTAATAATAGATTTATACAAATATAAATATTTTTTTTATCAAGTTAATGATCGGCGGCCCAGCCACTGGATCTTCTCGTAGTAAAAGATAAATACGACTCATACAGACTTAAAATCTCAGAATATTGCGTTAATTAAATGTAAATAAATAAGAAGTTCATCCATATTTCTTCGTTGGATGATTAAAATAATTAAAAACCAAAACTTAATCGTCATCTAAGGAACCAAGAACTCAAGAGATCTTAAAAGTACGCATTACATTTCACTAAGAATTCATGGCCATCTTTAAATTTGTAAATAAGAATAATTAATTTCGCTCATAGCAAAAAACATGCATATACAACACAAGTTTGTCGCGTTCAAACTGTAGCTGAGCGGATCCCTGTAGACATCCCACGGCGCGTGTTGCGGCAGTTTTAATAGCGGGCGCGCGGCGAATGTAAATCACCCGCTACATTTGCACCGACTGTTGCCAACACCTGACTATTTATGCTAAACCTTCTACACACAGGCTTGTGGAGACAATTTCAAATGCTTCAAGATGAAAATATATTGCTATTCTGCACGTTTTAGGGTTCTGATTGGCTAGGCCTTTTGGAAGCAGTAGCGTTATCGAACACAAAAAAGGTAAGTTTATAGAATTTTGACATTTTTTTTTATGTTACGTGAGAGTGGACCCCAAAACCTGATGAGCTCACCAATATCTAAGCTTTAATTAATTGATCCGTGTTATTTGAGTTTTGATATTTATGAGCTCATCTGAATGCCCAGGTAACACAAAATACACGAACCTGTAGGGCATATTTTTTTATTGCTTACACCTTTGGTGTTCTTGTAAATATCAAAGTAATTTACCTCTACCACTACAAGTTTATACCCAATGACTAAAGTAACTTTATCTAATCTTAAAGGAAATATAAATAAAAACGCTTTAAATGTGACAAAACCTTTATTTTTGTCTTCTTACAATTCCACGCAATTTTATAACTTTCCAAACTTTATCAAGACGGAATCGTGGCACGTCATTGAAATAATTCCCCATTTGTACACGACATCTGAATATGAATTGCAGCCAGTTGCCGTTATTGTAATTCCTATTAACAGCCATTTGTAAAACATTCATCACCAATGTTATATCTATATATGTATAATGAATTTATAGCTTCAGGTACCTATTATATAGGTTTATGTCATACAATAAATCTATATAGAAATAATACATTGTTATCATGCTTCCCCTAATATGTACAACAATATTTAACATTCATTTCAGTAATTCATTATTGCAATACATTTCACAAATAATTTATTACTTTCTATAAATATGTACGTAAAAATAAGCATATGACCTTAGCAAAAAAAATGTAAGTCATATTCGAGGTGATGAAACACTAAAATGTATTGAGGGTGCTAATGGTGTGACAGCGAGTGACAATGCTCGCTCTCCATGTAGCTTCAGTACAGAACATGGTACCAGCGTACTATGGATTCCATTAGTTAGTGAGTATTTGCAAAGTACGAGTGACGAAGGGTCCATATAAGCGATTTATAACGGCTTCCCTTTCGTAATATTTGTAAACAAACTATTAAAATAAATATTAAGCGTACTGTGGACTCCATAGTTATTAGATGGTGAGTATTTGCAAAATACCAGTGGTGAAGGGTCCATATAAGCGGATTCCTACCGGCTTCCCTTTCGTTATAAATGTAAACAAACTATTAAAATAAATATTAAGCGTACTGTGGACTCCATAGTTATTAGTTGGTGAGTATTTGCAAAATACCAGTGGTGAAGGGTCCATATAAGCGGATTCCTACCGGCTTCCCTTTCGTTATATATGTAAACAAACTATTAAAATAAATATTAAGCGTACTGTGGACTCCATAGTTATTAGATGGTGAGTATTTGCAAAATACCAGTGGTGAAGGGTCCATATAAGCGGATTCCTACCGGCTTCCCTTTCGTTATAAATGTAAACAAACTATTAAAATAAATATTAAGCGTACTGTGGACTCCATAGTTATTAGTTGGTGAGTATTTGCAAAATACCAGTGGTGAAGGGTCCATATAAGCGGATTCCTACCGGCTTCCCTTTCGTTATATATGTAAACAAACTATTAAAATAAATATTAAGCGTACTGTGGACTCCATAGTTATTAGATGGTGAGTATTTGCAAAATACCAGTGGTGAAGGGTCCATATAAGCGGATTCCTACCGGCTTCCCTTTCGTTATAAATGTAAACAAACTATTAAAATAAATATTAAGCGTACTGTGGACTCCATAGTTATTAGTTGGTGAGTATTTGCAAAATACCAGTGGTGAAGGGTCCATATAAGCGGATTCCTACCGGCTTCCCTTTCGTTATATATGTAAACAAACTATTAAAATAAATATTAAGCGTACTGTGGACTCCATAGTTATTAGATGGTGAGTATTTGCAAAATACCAGTGGTGAAGGGTCCATATAAGCGGATTCCTACCGGCTTCCCTTTCGTTATAAATGTAAACAAACTATTAAAATAAATATTAAGCGTACTGTGGACTCCATAGTTATTAGATGGTGAGTATTTGCAAAGTACCAGTGGCGTAGAGTCCATAAAAGCAATTCCTACCGGCTTCTCTTTCGTAATATATGTAAGCAAACTATTAAAATAAATATTAAGCATACTGTGGAGTCCATAGTTATTAGTTGGTGAGTATTTGCAAAGTACCAGTGGTGAAGGGTCCATATGAGCGGATTCCTACCGGCTTCACTTTCGTAATATATGTAAACAAACTATTAAAATAAATGATATTATTAGCTAATGAATAATTAGTATCTATAGCACAGTGGCCTAAAATCGGATTATTATTAGTAACCTACATTTCGCTCTCCTTTAGAAAAATTTCACCCTTCGCCACTAGAAACTACAGCATATTATTGCAAAAATGATTTCCAATACTGGTTGTATTGTTTACAAAATCAAAAATTATTAATAAAAATCCATGAAAGTAAAATAGTATTGAACAAACTGGTTGAATAATATTTTTACGATAAGGTACAGCGTGTTCTGTTTTCATAAGAAACCCAATAAATATACCTATGTGTAAATTAAAACAAAGCCTTTATCAACAAAATTAGCCATGAATTTATAGGTGAAGTATTTTTGTTTACCCGATGTTAGTTTTTAGCCACAACTTATATGATAAAGTTACGGAAAATTGAATTTCTAATTTATACCATTGTATGACGGTACATAATTCATTACAGATTTTTAATCCATAATATATAATACAACGATCATTTCATATATCATTAGATACATTTACAGTAAGTGATGTAGATATAACTAGATACATAATAAATATTTACAAATAATACTAAACTACATTCATAAAATATTTTTACGCGTTCTTGAATAAAATTCGAGTAACTCAGCCCTTCACCGTTTTAAAATTTTAAATACTTAACAATACTTTAGTAATAAATACTTTTCTACAACAAAGCACTATAATATATTTAATGTTTACATTGCACTGTAAGAATGCAGTTTTGAAGAATTTGCTGTTAATATGGCCAAAAAATCGCTTTAAATTACTTAAAAAAAACATATAATTATATCGCGTTGGAGAGCTGCCTGTATGAGAAATGTTTATTAAGAAATAATTAAATAAATATATTAAAGAAACTTAAATATAACGAATTTATAATATTAAATCAACATACGGGTATTAATAAATACGGAATATTAAATAATCTACACTCTACAGAATATACTAAATTAACAACATTAATTCTACATTTTATGTAAGTACAATTTAATACTACAAAATTTAAACAAATACACAATTATATTCATTATCACTGAAATTCTAACAATGCGTCGTACCTTTGAGCTTTTTAGTTGATTGGCGTTTGCTGAATGAAATGCTTTATTTAAAACAATACATGTACATCTTATACATTGTTTTCAATGTCTTATGTATGCAGGCTTTACATCAAATATATCTTTCTTCTTTGACTCGGCTTCTTGTATTTGATGTAAAAATAGCACACACAGTATTGTAATATTAAAGTACTTATTGGGTTTACGTATTATTAGAATTTCACCGATATTATTCTCCTATAAACGTAGGAAATAAGGCACGATCCTAGCACCTAGACATTATTGTCACAGTTGAATATGTATTCTGGTGGCCTTTAATTAGAATTTGCTCACAATCAAACAATTCGAATATTAATAAATAATTTCATCGACGAAGACGCGCCCCACTACTTTCTCTAATCACTGACAGTGTGCGTGAGAAGTATGCGTGCACACGCACACTACGATGGATAGCGTCGAGGTTGATGCTTGAATCAATCCCCTTACCCCGCGACACCCCGCTCAAAAGGTGGTGGGGCGCGTCTTCGTGAATGAAATGAAATATACTCTTTATCGATAGAATCGATTGCAACAATCGATATCACAGCATCGATAACTGTCCGCTCTTTAAAGATATAAACTTTATTTACACAAGAACATCCAACCTATAACGAATTGGACCCAATAAATCTTTCCCTGTGTCGCCTTCACAATACCAAAATATACATTTATTGTTACAATCATAAAATATGCAACAAACGCATTCTGGACTTCGAAAAACAATATCCAACAATATTTTACAACAACCGCAAACAAATCAATTGGTCCCTACTGTGAGAAAATCACTCCGATTCGGACTCGCACTAGACTTCTTTGGAAACGTATTTACTTACCATTTTACAAACATGGCGTTGCAAAAATTATTTGTGCTTTCTGGTAATGAAAATATGCTTTAGTAGTAACAATGTAGTATTCAATATTTAAATTATGTTTTATATAAATAACATTAACAAACTTTATTAACGACATAACCGCTTTTTGTTAGAGAGTAATTTGACTCACTATAACCAAAATTATAAAGCAAATACAAATGAACATCAAACGGACGTGTGCCAATATTTGCAATTATAATTAATTATTTCACAGTTTAATCGGTGTTCATTTGAACAACACTTTGTATTAACATGACTACTTCAGCATATTGTTTTTTAGACAATATGTTTACAATTTTACTGTCAACCTGTAAAAAGCATTATTAAAAATAATTACAAGGTATGCGGAAATTGACTTATAATCTGAGAGGGAAACATTTCAGTATTAACAAATTAAACCAAATATAGAGTATTGCGAAATTCAATTTTATAAATAAGTTTTCCTTCCATCTTGCAAGTTTTCCTTCACATGTTTTAGTGTACACGATCACCATATTATGTCCTTGTGACTAGAATCCTTGTCACAAGCTTTCAATCACAACGTTTCCTCTAAAAAATTCATTACTATCCCCTCCTCACCTCATCTTGTGGCCTCGCCGTTAAGTTCAATCTAAAAAATTAACACATTTTAAATATAAAAGCAGCGGCAATGGCGTGTGTATATGCTCTGAGAATTCATGCAGGCGTCGAAATTTAAGTTTATTAGTTCCTATTTTCGAAATTCTTTTAGTGTTAGTTATTTCGCATATTAATATTTATTTGCATACTAGTTATTGCTCGCGGCTTTGCCGATGTTAAAAGACTTCGCTTTTACAAAAGCCCCTAATCACAGAGTCAAAGCGATATCTGTACAACGCTAGCGACATCTATTTAAAAAATCAGATAAAAAAAAGAATTATTTCATATAAAAATGTATAAAGCTTGGTCAAATTTCATTCAAATGTGTTCAGCTGTAGATGAGTTTACTTCTAAAAATATATCCAAACATGCAAACATCCGAACATTTTCACAAACTGTTGCATTTATAATATTAATAAGAATAAGAAGTAAGATAATCATGAAACAATATAATGAAACATAAAGTCAGAACTGGGCCCTAAATGTTTTTTGTAATAAGACGCAAGTTTCGTGATATAATTCTACGATAATCATACCAAAACTATAGTGCTCTTTATTAATTTCCACAAAAATATTAACCATTGTTATAAAAAAAATACACGTCAAATTGATAACCTCGTCCTTTTTTTTTAAGTCGGTTAAAAAACATGCCCAAACCGTACCTTATCGGCCCTGGCGAGTATGAGCGGCGTGGCGTGCGGCGGCGGCTCGTCTGCGCGTGCGCGCGCGCGCCGCGTCTCGCCGATGTTGTCGTGCGCCTCCTTCGGCAGCCACTTCCATATCACCGGCGTGAACAGCTCCGCGTCCATCTTGATCGCCTGCTTGTTGTCGAACAACCAGCCGACCAGCGCTCCCGTCACGAGGGTGGCGGCGAGGCCTAGCGGAGCTATCCAGTGGTACGAGATCCGGAACAGCGGGAATATTGTCTCCGGGTCCTGTTGATTACAGAAAGAAAAAGTAGTTTCTCTAAAGTAAGGCTTTTTATGAAAACTTATTTTGAAAAATTCAAGACTATTTTTAGACCTGTTAAAAGTACCAAGATTTTTTATCTCCGCTTTTATTAGCAGGTGGAAGACTTATGAGACAAAATTAATTGCAATATGTTGACAAGTAATAGTCTTTTATAGACAGACCTCCCTCTCAGTAGCAGAGGAGGCCCGTGACCAACAGTGGGAAAGTATATAATACAGGGCTGATATTATAATATTATTAAAGTCTTTTATAGGAAACAAGCTGCAAAAAAAAATTATGATATAACTACAACACTAACCAATTTGTCAGTGACTGAAACAAAGGAGCCATTCCTGGCGCACTCCATTGTGATGTTGAGAGGGGGTGCCCTCAACCCTTTAGCTGCAGCCGCCTGGGTGCCCATGGACGTGGTGCCGGCCACAAGCGCCCCCGCGATGCCGCCCGCTATAGCACCCTTGGGCCCCACCCACCAGCACGCCATGCCCAGCGTGAAGATACCGCACGTGGTACTCGCTGCTATAGCTGATAACGCTGTTGCTACACCTACGAGGATTTTTGAAAATTTACAAGAGTTCTATATAAATACCCTAACTATCCTTAAAACTAAAATTATTCTATAAATTCATTTAAACTTTATTTAAAACCGCAGGCCGTTATCTATGCCTTCCTATTGAGAAGTATGCCTTCCTATTAAGTTATAGATCATTAAAAAGCTAAATTTCATGATAATGCTTGTTGTGTATATGGAAAAATAAATCACTAGCACCAATATTGTACTGAATCTTTTAATTATTGAGACTATCACAATTTTATAATTAATTAAAAAAGCGCACGACAACGCGCCAACGACCATTGTCTTTGGACAATGCTTGACACTTATTTATGATCCAACGTACTTCTTACTACATACTACTTGATGTTTAAGTGTTTGACCAACTTGCTGCACTTACCAAGAACACCGCCCAGTTTTGCGATAACAATTAGCATTAAAACGGATATAACTGCAAGCAAGCCGGTGACGAGTCTCGCCAGCAAGCCTTCAAGCAACGGCTTCAACTTTAAACGCAGCCAGCTTCGGAGGATGTCTTCTATCGCCACCAGCGCACAGGCATTCAACACCGCTGATAACGAACTAGGAAAAAAAGGTATTAGTTCAAGTAATATTACTATACTCTTACTAATAAAAGTAACCTAGTTTTGTCAAAAATTGCGTGATATGTAGATTTCACACTGTGGATAATTTAATGTTAAGTAGAGACAACTAATAAAGCCTCTTCTAAATAAATATTTGAGAGACTTGTGTAATCAAAATGTGTTATGAACTTTATGTTTTAGTAACACCTATACAGTCAGCCACAAAAGTAGCTGAACGAATCGGAAACTTCAAACCGCTTCTATACATTTAACTTACACCGAAATACATATATTTTTTTTATTTAAAATCAATTAAACCTTTTGATGTTTAATTTAAAGAAGGAAGAAAGACTGTTGTTAAGGACACAAAAATTTAAAGACGATTTGGAATTTTAGATTTGTTTAGATACTTTGGTGGCTGACTGTACCTTGTTCGCTTGTGAACATATTAGTGACGTGGTTTCTGACAAGCATTTTGCTTGCATCATGGCAAATGACAGAGATAGTAAGCTTAATCTCAACTCACCTAAGTCCAGCTCCAAACACACCAGCCAGGAACACGCCAGCGAGTCCAGGCAAGTGCTGGACCCTGGCCACGTACGTGACGAAGGCGGGCAGCAGTCTATCGTCCACCAACGGTGCTGCGCCTGGACTGCAGCCGCCAGAGATCCACGCCGCGAAGGCGGACAGGCCGCACCACACGCACAGAGATATCGCGAATATTGCGCCGATGCAAAATATACCTAACGCGCTGAAATTGTATTATTACGATTTAGTAGCGAAAAGTGACATTTTCCGAAAGGGAACACAACATATACATAGGCACTAATATGCATAAATGCGATTTGCAAATCGTTCGGATAATAATTAGATGCTACAGAAATTCTACATAAAGGGAAGCCGACAGGTATTCCTGTCGGCTTCCCTGTTGGGTTATATGGACCCTTCGCCAATGATGATTGTAGAGACTGGGGTGGTTGTCTTCTTGATCTACATTAGATAACATTTAATTCTAGTACAGTATAGGTACTTCCTAGATACTAATGTGCATAAATGAGGTCTGCAAATCGTTCTAATGATAATTACGATTCTACAGAAATTCTACATAACGGGAAGCCGGCAGGAATCGAGTTATATGGACCTTTTGCCATTGATGATTATAGGAAGTGATATGATGATCATTTAAGTCGAGTACAGTATAGCTACTTCCCAAGATAATACAAGAGGGTTCACCAAATTATACCGATATTAATTCTAACGCCGTATAGCTACTGGTCAATATTATAAACGAGGGCTAAATATAATATACTGGTGGCGAATTGAACGATGCAATGGTACTCATGAATGCCCACAAACTAAGACAATAACATCATAATTGTATATTTCTGGCTGACTATGACAAGGTTCCATGATATAATTGATTTATATACTATATCACCAAGTTTCTAATTTTTTTTTAGTGAAGATTTCCAATAATACCAAAACATAAACAAAGTGGGAACAATAAGGTTTTAATCATTTTTTACCAGCATGAAAATTATAAATATTATTTTTGCAATTTCAGTAAAAAAACATATAGGACCTTGTAAGTGAGCCAACGATATTATAATTAAAGTAACTCAAAGTAAAACCGTCATAGAGAATGCTACAACAGCTTTAAGAATGCGACAACTATGTAGTAGCAAAATTGATCGATAGACTTTAGCTATGCAAATCACACATGACGACGAATGTACCCGCCTACAAAATTAAACTCGAATGACTTTTTAATGTTATAAAGAAAAATAAACAACCATTCTGGTACTATTCCAAGATTGCAGAATTAATACAAGTATTTTGGCTGCGGTTTAAAATAAACTTGACATTCACCTTCAAGTTATGTAATTTGCGTTTACTAAATTTGTTTTAACCTTGTGCTGTAGTGATTGATTATTTTACACACATCGTTTTATCACCATAGATTGTGTACTAACACTTTTCCCAGAATATATTTTTCTACATGGTTAAAATAATATTTATCTTGTCCATGGTGAAGTAATGTGTAGTCAAATATTAACTATTGAGTAATGAGTTGTTAACTTGTGTAAAAGGTACCACTGATTGGACGTTTTTTTATGCTATGTATTCGTTCTATGTTTTCTGTGTGTCAGCTTCGAAAAACGAACATCGAAACGTCGGTTTGAAATAAAGAAACGACGAACTTCGGATTTAACTTTACTACCAAATTACTTCTAATGATAACTGTATCATTACCATCATCTTTACTATTTATTTATTATTATAATTTTCGGAATTATCTCCATTAAGAATGCTAAATGCTGAACCTTACCGTTAATACTTCGACACATTACTTTCATGCCATTTTCTTATAAATTTTAGGATTTTATTTTAACAGTCCATTAAAGAACCAAATTATAATATTTAAAATATCGCTTAATATTCTAAATTTGAAACTTTGTAGATATTGAATATATGTTCAAAATAAACGCGTACAACCGCCGAAAAGATTATAATAAAATCAGCACACACAAAAATCATATGGATTAACATAATAAAGGGTTTGAACTTCGAAAAGTACAAAATGGGACATTTTTCTCGTAAATGATCTTAACGCAAGCGACATTTTTTCAAGCCTATCTAGAATAATTAAATATTATACCCACGTAATAGCCTTCCTTTTAGTAGGCAAGGCGATGTATCGCTGCACCATAGTTTGGTTGACGGAGTTGAAACACGTCCAATACAAGAAACCTCCGACGATTGCGCCCCAACCGGTCTGCCGCTCGTATGGACAAAAACTCCAGCTAAAGGAAGATTAATAATGATATATCTAATTATTATTACGAACAAGAAATGAATTGAGTGTAATTTTCAATTCTTCCTAGTTATGTTTGAATACTATATAAAATACGTTTAGATTTTACACAGGTAGCAATTAAATGCCTGTGCAATTTTTTCTTCTCGTTGCGTTCTAATGTAATTTCGAAAATATAATATTGAAACATACAGACTTACATAATTGGGAATTAATACTCTTTATGCAAAGCCCGGACATAATATAGATTGTATTTTTTATCAATCTTGTTCATTTTTATACTAAGGCCTACTAAACATTTAAACTAAAAAATAGAATCTTTATTAATATTACTACCCCTTTACGTAGGAGCTTACAAAACCGACGATATATGGGTATTATATACCACTACCTACCTGCAAAGAAAAAAAGCGTGATGCTAAGTCCACTAATCTCACTTACTTGGTTAATTCAAGCCTGCCCGCCGAGCTGGCTATGTCGATGACCACCTTCACTCCGCCGACGGCGATGGTGCCCGCCGCAGCGATCAGCACCACACCGATAAACATTATCATGGTTTGTACCGAGTCCGTCCATACTACCGCTCGAAGACCACCCTAAGATAATGTATCGAAATAGCTATAATATATAATGATACTCAATGAGTATATTTGTGAAGAAGTTAAAAGGGTATTTGGTATAATTTGTTATTGATTATGCGCAAAATTTCCATGAAAAATAACACTTGGATTATATTATTATTTTAATAAGTAAATATAGACATTTATTACAAAGTTTTATATGTAATCTAAAAATAATAGAAGATGTATTTGGATTGTTTTAAATTCAATAAATTTATAAGGAAAGTTGCTAGAAAAATGTTGTTAGTATCTATGTTATTCTTATGCATGGTGGAATGAGGAAATATTATGAAAAGATGTTCTACAATGGCGGTAACCTTTCGCATGCCAATAGTGAGTTATATAACACACGCTGCCGTTAGAGATAATATTTAAATATTTCTCACGTACCTATGCCTTTCATAATAATTAATTGTCAATGGATAGCATAAGGCATAATAACAGGTTCTATGCGTAGTCAAACCGTGAAGAATATTTATCATTTTATTTGATAACCATCTAAAGTCAATTTTGATATAGTGACATTTTGTAATTAACTTTAATTTTAGTCAATCCTATGTCCTACGGTAATGATTTATTCAGTTATTTTAGGTATTTATTATATGACGTATGTTAATGTAAATTTCTGGACAATCCTACAGTAATAATTTTATCATTTTTTTTTTAAATTTATTGCTATTCCGTATGATATCATACTTAACATTCTTATTATTACATTTTCTGATAAGTATGTATATTGCAGCGAGCATACATCTATATTGTCACCATGCTATCTGAATGCCGTGAGTTGTGACGTCCATGGTATAAGATAATCTTATCTCCCCATAGTAAATTCTAATAATAAATACTCATTGCCATAATACTGTAATCTAAATGCATAATAAATCAATGAACAAAAACTAGTTTTATATAAAATCCTCCAAACATCCACGTCCAATATTGTTATAGATAACTAGCATTTGTTCGCGGCCTTGCCCGCGTAAAAGACTTTTCCGGGAAAAGTCTAACTATACCTACATATATATGTCGACTCTTAATAAAATAATGACCTATTTCAAAATTGTTAATTTGCGGCAGTCGTCGAAAAACCAATTTCTGTTTGCTACCTTTTTTTTGAAGTTGCTATAAAATTGAGCTTATTAAAGATAGGTAAAAAATGAAACCTATAGAATGAAAATAAGGGAAAAACTAAAAGGTCGCAAACAGAAATTAGTTTTTCGACGATTGCCACAAACTAACAATTTTGTAATAGGTCATTATTTTATTAAGAGTGCGATGTTTTCAGATTGTCAAACTATTTCTATATATCAAATTTCAACGAAATCCCTTGGATGATTTTTGGATTTTATCGCATTCAGAGAGATGCAGCGTGGCATTTGGTTTTATTATTATTATATTTTTTAACAATTACGCAATTGTTGCGTAACTTTAATCGTTTACACAGCGCACGCAGCGGAAGCTCTCAGATGGATTAATTTTTCCCCGTTTTAGTTACATTTTTCATTGATGCTCCGCTTCTATTGGCCATAGCGTAATGTTATATAGCCTTCCTTGATAAAAGGGCCATCAACACAAAATATTTTTTCAATTCGAAGCAGTAGCTCCTGAGATTAGGTTGTTCAAACAAACAAAGTCTTCAGCTTTATATAATATTATTCATAATAAACTTACCAATACTGTGTAAAGCCCGCATATTGCAACCATAGAGCCACCCACGACAAACACACTGGCACCAGTCACTGCAGTTGAAAAAAAAAACAAATAAAAAAACAAAATAAAAAATTGGGTAGCAAATCATAATTTTAACCGGATTTTGATCGAACTTTCTGTTAGATTCTAAAAACCGAATATTTTTGATAAATTTAATATACATAAAATTGTCTTCTGACCGTAACTTCAACTAATTAGTGATATGTACTATTCATTGTAAAAAGTTGCGTTCTTTGCATAAATGTGTAATATTGTTCAACAACTATCATTAACATTGACGCAAAGCCTCACGGACAATGTAAAATGCGGATTTACAACACTTGAAGCTATATTCTATTGTGTACTTTTGATTAAAAAAATTATGTGATGTCATCTGTTTCAAAAACTAGTTTATTTAGATTTAAAATTAAATAAAATGACGCTCATTCCAACGTTAAAAAAAAAAAAAAAACAAAAATATTTTTGATGGAAAACTTCAGATAAGCATCAGCCCTGAGTGTCAAATTTGGCGATAGATTTACCATATGAGCTCACGCTAACACATCATGGGACGCAATTAGGGAAAAGTGGGTGCTTCAGTTTTCTGCCTCTCCCTATGAAAATAAAAGCCATGATGTGTGTTTGTTTTTAAGGAAAATTTCCAGAGTAAAGCCCAATAATAAACACCAAAAATCATTCAGCTATTACATGGATAATTCACAAAAAATATACAATACATTGTTATCTTTATCTCACGTGCCAATCTAAGTCTAAATAGAATATTACTCAACATTTAAAATTCAAGTCATGTCTTTTACCAATAAGTATTCAGTAAGTTTTAATTATATTTATTATGTATGTCGCGTTTATTTTTTTTTCCATAACAATCCAATATTATCATTACATTATATGGATTTTATCAGATCTGTAAAATCTCATCTTCGTCAGTCAGAACTCCACTCCACTTACCGTCAGGTGCAGTGGGGTTACTGCCCATAAATGACAGAAAAAGCATTTTAACAATTATTATGACATAATTCTAATACATAAGATTTAACATAACTTTTATCATTATCGGCTTCAGAATGTCCACTACTGTCCATAAACCTCTTGAAATTCCCAAACCAACCTATTGGAAGCGTTCCGCATCCAACGATTTCCTAGGCCCTTTATCGGATTAAATAACACAAAAACTAAAGGTATCCACATAATATATCGAATTTACTCACACACACACACACACACACACACACCAAGTGTACTTAGTGCAGTAAATCTGGTTTA
Source organism: Manduca sexta (assembly GCF_014839805.1). Lineage (NCBI taxonomy): Eukaryota > Metazoa > Arthropoda > Insecta > Lepidoptera > Sphingidae > Manduca > Manduca sexta. Next base: position 11,529,287 of record NC_051137.1, on the reverse strand, counting down.
TTAAAGACTAGTTTTAGCCCGTGGCTTTAGCGCAATTTTTTTTTTTAGGATAAATATGTTCCGAGGATAAAAGGTAGTCTATATGGTTCTTAGGCGTAATGTAGATCCTATTATTGGAAGAATTTTCAAAATAGATTTAGTAGTTCCAGAGATTAGCCCCTCCAAACGAACGAACAAACTTGCAATATTTTCTTCTTTATAATATTAATATAATAATATGTTTGCCTATGGTCTGCTTTATTATTCAATGCGTTGGAAAACCATTCCGCGACGTTTACATATTACGCCACAAGCCGTCGGTCCAGTGAGTTCGAAGATGATTGACCGTGGCAGCCTTCTTTCATCAACTCTACCTACCTACAACGGTTAATAACATTATGAAATAAAAAATAATGCTCTTGCGCATAGAACGATAGTTTGCGATGTATGGCTGTCCGGTACAATTTCTAACAAAGTAAACTCAGAAACCGCTGAACGGATATGGATTTACTTTTAAATACAAATAGAATATGTCTTAGATTACCAAATAAGATACTTTTTGACCGGTAATGTTCATAATAATTCTTTACTTGGAACCGCGAGCCATACATAAATTTTATATTAATTGTTTACAATTATTTGTTGCTCTAAAAGTGTATGAACTTACATTGGTTAAACGCTAATGCTGGAACATATACCACCATTGGCAGGAACAGTACCTGTAATAGATATACAAGATCAAAAGCTTTCATCAATGCCAAGTCCATTTGACAATTACTAGCCATGTCTTTTAATATCCGAACAATTTTGGGGTACATTATTAAACAGTGTTTGAAGAATAATCTGATTACATAGAATAATAATAGTAATATATACTGTCCCAATGCAGGGGACGCTCCTCGTCTACTACTGAAAGGTTTTAGGCCATTCCACCACGCTTGCTTAGTATCGGTTGACGGACTTGCACCCTCGATTTTTTTATAGAGAACATCTCGGCAGTCTATTCCATTCCCAACTAGGCTATATCCGTTTTTTAGTTAACGTACTATTAGCAAGTTTCATAAGCAGCGATAACCTAGTTGGTTGTGGAACGGACTGCCGAGATAAATACCCGCAGGTTCAAATCCCAAGGGCACACACCTCTAACTTTTCTGAAAAAATTATGTGTGTATTCTTTGTGAATTATTGCTTGCTCTAACGGTGAAGGAAAACATCGTGAGGAAACCTGCATACCTGAGAAATGCTCTGTAGGAATTTTCGAGGGTGTGTGAAGACTACCAATCTACACTAGGCCAGCGTGGTGGGCTGAGGCCTAATCCCTCTCAATAGTAGGGGAGGCCAACAATGGAACAGTATATCATACAAGGCTGATATTATTATTAGAATGTTTCGGAAACCATAATTGCAGCATAGGGATCATTGACAACACCGCTTATTATCACCAAAACTGACAGAAAAGTTGTTTATATGCCATATACATGAAAAATACTCCCTTGGAAAATAATTATCTGTTTAGAAGATCCATTATCATACTATACTTCAACATTCGCGGCAGTTACGCGCAAGTATCACGTACAACCACAAACTGTTTCCATCAAATAACCAATTGACGATCGTGATCATTGTTCTGTTTACACCGTCGCCTCGCGAATTGTTGCGATCAAAGTACACATTGATGACCAAGTAACCTTGTTCGACAATGAATACGTCGTGTTAAAAATAGTGTTGGATAAAAAAAAATTATACATGTGTACGATCATTGACGTAGCTTGAAAGATATTTCTTTCATAACCCATCAGCTGTTTAACGAATGATATATTTGATTTAAACAATATATTTAATTATTTATTTTGTAATTAAGTCACAAACAATTTTTGTGTAATTATCAAAAGTTACTGTGAAATTATTGAGTTTAAAAATCGTTGTAATACTAGATTACGTAATTTATGCAACGAACAAACTTATTTACAGTATTATTATGCAAGTATGTAAATACCGCTGGACGTGTACCGCACAATGCATTTGACTTACACTGTAGATATCAATAAATAACAAAATGACACGAAAACTAAATATATCACACATAATTACTTTAGCAAAACTACATTCTGAAAACAAATATTCGGCCAAATTAACCGATGGGTCTCTTTGAACTTTTTTTAAAGAATAATATTGAGCGTATGCATAGATCTATCATAATATTGAGATTGTATTAGCACCACGGAGACTAAAAGTAATTAATCAACGCACCTTACAGTTTTTTGATCTGGAGCCAATTTTTGTTAAAATGTTACAAGACCGATTAATTATACATTATCCATTTTATAAAATTGCCTGATTCCACAATATCTTAAAGTTAATAGGTACCATCTTATTTCACAATTCATACAATAATAATGTATTTTTAAGTTTGTGCGTATATAAAATAGAAATAGCATTAGTCATTAGAGACATTGTAATTAATCGCTACTATTGCACATGTGTCCGTTCGTATGTGCTGTTGCATAATTTGAAATCTTAAAATGAAATGTACCATAGATTTTGACATATTGCCATTTTGAGCAACTCTGTAACTTCTTTTAAATATATCCTAAAAACTTCTTACTTATTACAATTGACGTAGCTAAAATATTTATTACGTAAATTTACGATTTATTTCAATAACGTCATAGTTGATATGTGAACTCGTTGTTCTACGACACACACATAGATCTAGTAGAGTGGATAAATACTGAACGCGAGTTCCGGCAATCTGACTGACAATTGATGTTGATTTTCTTTACAACAAATCGACGGACGGTGTGCAAAGTCCATCGCGCGTGGAGCTAACGACCTACTGCATAGTAATATGAATTGCTGATTAAACAGCCATGGAGACCACTAAAACAACACGAAAACGCATGACGTTAAATTAAAAAAGTTGTCTAGGTACTATTTAATACGCTGACCGATTCAATTAAATGTCAAAACATACTGCTTCCTTAGAGGTTCGCAAATGGTTTAAAAAATAAAACTGGTGTATTTTTTTAAAGCCTAAACAAATTCGCGTAATTTATTCAATGTAAACATAGATTGCTTGTGGTTTATTATCGAAATGGTACTAATTAAATGTTGTCGCCATCGATTTTCTTACGTCACCAAACTAGACACGCACTATCAGTCATATTACACGTTAAAAATTACACACAAACCAACTACATATATAGGTATTCTATAATGTAGCGTTGGAAACGGTATACCTCCATAACGATATATATTTCCAAAATTGTCTACAATAGATAAAATAAACAAAATCCATATCAACTTTTAAAGTACCTAATTAAACTAGTTAACATACGTCATGCCGACCTTCTTAGGGCTAACAGCTGACTGCCGATTTGAATAAAGGATCATAACCCTTTCTTTCGAGCGATGGCGAAAATTGACCAATCACAAAGAAGATTTTTTATCATACTCACAAATCAATTATTTTGGTTGGACCATACTCGGGATTTGATTTTAGATTAAGATTGGAATCCTGGATCTAACAGCTCATTTGAATAAAGGATACCAATCTCAATATTCAATCCAATTCTGAGAATAAACCAATCAAAATAAGTAATTTGCAAGAATGTCACAAAAACACTTTATTTTGATTGGTCCACTTTTGAGATAGATAAAAAAAAATTGGGTTCATTTATTGAAAATAGCGGCAAATCAGGCATAAGTATAAAAATGTTTGTAATTTCATTACTATAATATCTTCACTGATGTTACTAAAATAAAATGTCACCGCACTGACACCTCTATGTTTTCCACTATTTTTCGTTATATTTTCCACTATAACGGAAATATTTAAGATTTATTATTACTTCAAGTCGTGATTACTTCTTAATTCGCCTCAGTAAATCCCCTATTATAATGTAATTGCATCTCAGCATACAACTAATACTGAACAACTTATAATTATTTAACGGATTGTTCTTGGACATGTGATTTCTAACAATGCGTTAACAACACAGGAAGTATATAATGATTTGTCCTTATACGAACGTTCTACTAGGACGGCTCATTAAAATTGTTTTAATTACAGCACGTCAATAAAGGAATATCATACTGGGCTGATTTTTCCAACATGAGATATAATTTATTCGTTAAAGTACGTTCGATAACCAAACTGAATGTGAAAGTAGGAAAACTGAACAATGTTATTAATATGTACTCTTATTTTTAATTAACTCATGTTGTATTCAAAGACATTAAACAGTTTAGTTATTAAAATTTAACTATTTTTCGGATTTTATCGCGGCTTTAATATTTTAATTTTCTCCAGTTTAGTTAGTTATAGACCGAACATCGGGACCAAATTGTGCTCCAAAAGTTATTACCAATTGGTAATAAGTCATTGTCTTATTTGAAATGTCCATGTGACAAGATTTCCCAGCGTCCTTAGATAAATAAAAAAACAGAAAATATGCTAATAAAGCGCATTGAAACGCGCAAATCATGACATAGAAAAAATATGAAGTATTTTACATTGATTTTTTGCCATAATACAGTAGATTTGAGTAACTATCACATGAACGCACAATTTTTGTATGACAATTTTGCACATGTCCGCTCTATATAATCTTAAAACTCTTTAGTTGTATTCTCTTTAGTTGTTGTATGTAGTACATTTAACTCAATGATTGTATTTTAAACTTCAGATTACATCTATCTGACGATTGAAAAATGAGCCCATATTAAAATGAATTCTTGGTTGATTAGTTATAAAATGTTGCATTATTTTATGTCACAAGGGGAGACATGTATATATTGCCTCCCGGACATTTGTTATCAATAATCTCAACGCACGCAAAGTAGGAAATCCGTAATATCTAATCTTTTACAGCCGAAATCATTTTAAATGCAAGTTACAGATGCGTGTGAATGACGGGCGTGTCGATAAGCAATAAGTACATTCTTTAAAGAGAATAAGGATTTGATATAATAGCGGACCGGCCTATGCTTGATTTTATACATTATTCTACATGTAATGGTTAATAATACGAAAAAGAAGCACTCCTGCGAAAACTGTATAAATATTGATTAAAAAATGAGCGAGTAATTCATATTTAAAATATTGTAGTGTGCAGAAGTGGGCGCGATGTGGGGATATCGCTTCATCTCTTTCTTTCGCACGCGTCGTAATTCCCGATGACGTCACATGTGGGTATTTCGTCTCTTTTCTGTTTCTTGTTAATTACCCCTTCCACCGAAATTCAAAGACTTATAACTTGTTGATTTTTTACCGGATTTCAATAATTCCTTCTGTGTTATAATTTATATTATGTAACTATTCGATAATAGTATAGAACAAAAATGAATCCGGTACCCTATTTAATAGAATGTGCATCCATTGCAAGAGGCCTACACTCAACATTGGATGAAAATTTAGGCTGAAGAAGAAAGAGAGAGAGAATAAAATGTACGTTAGTATATTTAATGACTTCAAGCAAGATGTTTTAGTTTTACCCCCATTTGCTTGGAAATTAGTTTGAAAGGCATTATATTTACTTAAGAATATTTTATGAATATTCAATTTCGTTGTAACAATATTAATAGAAATAAAAAAAATAACAAATCCAATTAAAAGTCTGTTACTTTTTTATGTATACGGCAATAAATTTTCTGTTTTCACATGCAAACAATTGACGGAAAGTAATAAAACGAGCAATGACTTACCTCGTCCAACAAGAACAAAATCGAGGCGACGGCTCTCACGTGGCGGTTAAATCTTAACTCTAGATACTGAAACAGAAAATATTTTATTAAGTAATTGATCTTTGGTAAATTTACGTATCTATGCACATTAATAAACAAATTCCCCTTTTCAATCTGTATGTATATTATCGATTTTTTCAAAATCTACTGAACCGATTTTAATGAAATTTGGTACGTAGGTAGTTTAAGACCTTGGGAAGGTTATAGGGTACTTTCTATCCCGGAAAAATATAAAGCGCGACGGGCGTTTTTTCCCGGAAAACTCGTTCACGTAGGCAAAGCCGCGAGCAAAAGCTACTACAACATAAATGATCATAATTTTATAGCAACACGAGAATATAACGACAGACTGTAAATAATATCTGGGTGTGAATATTTTCTATAGTTTCCATAGATCGTTTATAGGCCGATTCTTTTAAATGGTCTTAACCGTCGGATCCATAGGGAATATGCTTCAATCAGGATAAAGGTGACATGTCTACAGATTGATTTATTCTGACCATTTATATCTAAGAATAATGTTTCGTGGTCTAAAATATTTATCTAAATTCAAAAAAGATATCTCCCATTGCTTAAATTCCCTGTAATATTTAAATAAATTAGACTTACAACAATTACCAAAATCATTTAGAGAGGCATCGCTCAAAATTTAAACGCAAATATTTTGATCACACGTTATAATTACGTTCAGTTTTATGCAAGCGATAATATTCGTCTACGAGATCTCATTACAGGCTAAAACAAAATACAAAGTAAAAAATTCTATACACAATAAATCTACATAATAACCTACAAAGACATGATAAGGTTAAATATTACATTTTCGAAATGAATTTTTTTGATCACAAAACCTAGGTCAATTTAAATTAAGGAATAAATTCTCTTTTATAACATTTGAATTTGAGCAAAAACAAATTATGTTTAAAGTGTGATAAAATTTATATTGAAAATGTGAACATAACTTTGTCCTTAAACGTTTAATACTAGAGACCAAAGTCCACTAATCGCGTCGGTACTCAATGTATTCATGTCTATATGACTGAGTACTCTAGTGATAAAATCGGTAGATATAATCTAAGATAAATTATGCGACCGCACGTCAAAACTGATTTCTATTTTATTACTCACTACTATGAATGGGTCTTTGTTTTATAAATCGGAACGTCTTCTTATTAAGGCCTAGTTTATAGATTTATTGCAAGTATTATTTGCCAATTAAAAGAGAGAACAGGTTTTCATTGTTAAAGTGTGCCGGCAAATCAAAATGATAATGAAACGAAATGTTTATATAAAACGATCTAAGATTTGGTACATTACAATATACGAATCCAAATTATTGCTGCGTTTATTGTTTTATCTATTAATGTTTATTTCAAAATTTTGTGTTGCAGTGAACATCATTTTTCACTCACTCATGTTAACTTCAAAGGATTATCTTTGTTTAAATAAAGGAAAACAAATGTTTCGATTGAAGTCCATGTGTAAATGTGGTTTGAAATTTTGAATTTGAATGAAAGACTATAAGATAACAAGCTATTCAGCTACAAAAAAAATACAACAGTATCTACAAACATTAATAATATAGACAATTTCATCCACGAAGACGCGCCCCACTACTTTCGCTAACCGCTGACAGTGTGCCTGAGCAGCATAAGTGCACACGCACACTACACTGGATAGCGTCGGGGAAATTGCTTGGCTCAGTCCCCTTGCCCCGCAACACCTCGCAACACCCCCGCTGTATAGGAGGTGAGGCGCGTCTTCGTGGATGAAATTACCTATACAAATGATTCTAGCAAAACAGGAACTCACTTCATACGACGAGGACAATCTAAGAGTACAGAAGACTGGCAGATACACCGTAGCCACCACGACACAACTGAGACTCACTCCGAAGATCACCAACCAGTATTGTGTGCCGTAGTTGTAGATCTCCGCAGGGGTTCCTAGGATTGTTACGCCGGATACGTAACTGCGGGAAAAGGAATTCATTCACGCCTTTTATCCCCCGGTAGTGGCTCGTCATTTTTAAAAAGAAACTAGCAAGATGTTATTTATAAATAATGTACTGAAATAGACTTGGCTAAAAAAAGCAGATTTAAAGCGAGATATCAGAGTTATCATACATAGTGAAATAATTATAGCATAACGAATAACATAGTCTCAATATAATAATGACTAACCTAAATGAGACATAATAATAAATATCTATTATAGAACTATAGAATAAACAACAGGTATTTATTCCAGAAACAATGTAAATCCCTCTATAAAAATTTGATCCCAATTTGCCTCTTAAGAAAGTTTGTTTATCGCAACAGCGGTTAGGGTTAGGTTAAGGCTAAGGCTGCGCTTACTGCCACAACTCAAAAATCCACCCTGTATACAATAACATGTTTTATACGCAATAGCATACATAAGTCACCAATCTTACCTGGCTATAAGTGACATTGCTACTGGAAATGTAGACATGGACCTTCCTCCTAGGAGGTAGTCTTTAACATCCACTACCGCCTTGGTTCGCGAGCCGACTGCGCTGTACCACAGCCCGCCTGTGCAGGAAGCGGCGCAGAGGATCCCGAACGCCACGTAATCACTCACCCCGAACCCACCTTCTTTCATATTAAACCCCATCTTAAGTGTTATTTTATCTGAAACAACATAAATATATTTGGGTTTATATGATACTTGCTTTTTTGCTTTGATATAGTATAGGCAAGGAGCCTATACCATATCAAATATCATCATATCTTGGGACTGAATGAACATATTGGAACACATTGACGTATATTTTACTTATTGTACGTAGTACATTATATCTTTTGAATGTAATAAAAAAAATATGGATACTCTTTGAAAAAACATCCTGTACATCGATAGCGAAAAATGGGTGCACTCGTTGCACTTCTGCCTACTCCTTCGGAGATAAAAAGCGTAAGTGTGTCTATAATTTCTATGAATTATGAGTAATGTGGGATTGCTTTTCTTTAAATTTATAAAATAGTTTCACCTTTCTTTAAACCATTGTCAAATTTGGCATAATTTATATAACAATACAACATTATCGAGTGATTAATTAAAAATATTTCAATCATTAAGCGCATCATGATCATTGAAATCTTGGATCGTACAGTCAGCAACAGAAGTCGTTGAACATAATTTGTTTCCAATATTTCCTTATCATTATCATTTACCATAAGTTACTGATTAATTTAAATACAAAACAACTTGAAATAATTGAACTACAAAAGTAGCTGAACGCCGTCAAACCATTCACTGCTAAACATTACTAGCAATTTTTTATGATCTGTAATAAATACAAATGTGGCTGAAATTAGCAAATTCTTTGTTTTATATACAAGCTTTTTTTTCCAACAGTCCAGAATATCAATTAAATTGTTATTTTATAACATACTAGCTTTGGCTCGCTACTCCGCCTGCGTGAAAAAGTTTTTCAAGGACTAAAGTCTTGCTTTATATTTACCCGGGATAGAAAGTAGCGTATAGCGCTTAAGAGTAATGTAGCTTCCTATTAGTGAAATATTTTCAAAATCGGTTAAGCAGTTCCTGAGTTTAGCGCATTCAAACAAACATACTCTTCAGATTTATATAATAGTATATATTGAAGTTAATAACCCGAATTATACATTTTTAAGTATGGACAAAACATCATAATACTTTAGTAAGTAATATTATAACATTAATAGGAATAGGTTACATTTTAAACATCCTATTTTATAGAACACTGGCCGGTGTAAAGAACAAATATGTAAATTCAAAATTATTCTGGCAGGAGATTCTCTTCGAAGGATTCAACGTAAACGTCAGTTTCTTTTTCATATTTTTTCAGCCAATTCTTTCCTTGGGTATCCATATTGAAATGATAACCTTAATCTGTACTCTTCTTTGGTAAGTGATTTATGGTCCGTTTCAATGTTCAGGTGTTTTGTAAATTAGTATCTGTTCATCGACTTTTGTTGCTGATCGTACAATGTTATTCCTTCAAGCAAACATTAGTACAGGTTTTATACCTTATCGTGTTAGTTCGTTGGTATTTGTTTTGAATTGTACATACCGCCGTTTTCAATAAAAGAACAATAAGTAGAATGAACAACTCAGAGCGTCATTTTTATTGACACGCTTATAAATTACTTATTTCGATTGGAAAAAAAAATCTCGTGACAGATCGAAGAAAGAATTGGATCGTTCATTAAAACAGCCATCAAAAGAATTTTACCAACGCAAGATTACAGTAATAAAATGTTATAAAAAAACTATCTCAAAATCATTTCAAATAATATAAATTATCTACCTACTTAATTAAAATTTTGTTTCCAAATATCCTTTATCTATGTCTATTGTGCAATGTTTAAAAAGGTGTTTTTTTAAATAAAATACAAGAGTTTGTTTAAAGTGTGTGAATAACAGTCTGTTCTCAACAAATTAAAAATCCGACTGTGATGGCACTTTAACTTTCTATTAATATAAGCTAGTTTTGTTCCGAAATGCAGAGATACAATAAGACATTTATTAAAACGCGGTAAAAGAGTTTAAACAATAGAAGTCCTGGGTTACAGAATTCTTCCACCAAATTTCAAAGCATTATAACTTATTTATATTGCGGCCATTTGAACTTTATTTTTCCGTTACATTTTAGATCACATACATTTTTAATAAATATATTGCGGAACACTTAGGTCAAGAGTCCTACAATTAGTCTATCGGTAAAATACTAAGTACTTATCCTCTTTTAGGAATTTTCAACCTTCATCTGTTTTATCAAAATATTTTCCACATTAAGATAATAAACATCGTCGAGGAATAACAGTTCAATCAATAGATCAAAGGAAATCCTAGATGTGTCCTTAGGTAGTATTATAATTATTATTTGACGGAGAAACTTTGGGTATAAATACCCTGCAAAGTAATAAATAAACAATTCATTAATCCCAATTAGGTATATTTTTGCCTTGATTGTCATAAAACATTGAGTTTAATAAAAAAAGTGGTAAACGAAAAATTATTGTAGACCGTTTTTGTAACAGGTTCGCCTTGTTTTAACACCATTATAAATTATAATAATATCTCCTTTTAAATGTAATGGCGTATATGCTTTATACATAGGCTATGAACCGAAAAGTCTTTTATTCTATTTTCAGATGGTGCAATAACTACTTAATGCAATTTTATAAACTATTTTCCCGAGATTTAATGCTCTAAATAAGTTCAAAGACAGACAGGCGGATTGTAAAACCTTTTTCAAATATATTATCCAAAATACTTAAAATTGTTTGCAACGACCCAACATTGGAGTTGGATACGAGGAGAAAGCACAACTTGATAACATATCATGATTACGTCATCAATTACCGCTTTAATAAATAATTCGAGCGATAATTGTGATCTTATATATTTATGATGAGTAATACAACCATAAAACATGCTTCATAAAATTATTACATAATACAGATAATTTTATAATTTATATGTTTTATACATTATTGTTTACACGATTGCGGCGAAGTGACTCTAATACCTGATGGTGAGTGGCATGACGTCAATATACTTTCGATTGATTATTCCTATCCAGTCGGGACAATACCGCCGGCTTACTCGAAACCGGATATAAACAGGCTGATCCCGGAGTGCAACACACTTACATGGGCCACTATGCTGGGTTGCAAATATCCTATCACTAGTAAAGCAAAATATTACGATATTTAACAGGGTACACACTACACAGTACTTCAGGTATCATCAGCAATTATGATCAATTCGAAAGTAATTCCGTGGAATTCTCAGTTTTTAAGATTAAGTTTGTAAATCTATTTCAATAGAACTAGGCACGAAGCAAGCTTGAATATCTGAGGACATGGGACATTTTTATTATATTTTATCGCAAACCCAGATCCACTCCAGGTCCGGGCAGGGCCGCGAGAAAAAAAATTGTATTTGTATACGTTTGAAATTTGAATTCTGGACGCCAGATGACTTTTCTAGTGCTAGAATAGATGAGTTCGTACAACATTTCTACTTGTATACCATAGAGGGATACATTTCGACTTTTCGAAAGATACGTTTTTGTCCTCAATAAAGCCTTCATAAACATATAACCAAAGGTCCCAAACTATCTCTTAAACAGCTGCGTAACATTGCGTGACAAATCTATCTTTAATATCAACCCCAACTCATGGTTTACCTACCTCTTCGTGGCATGGAAAATTTAGATATAATCTATGCGGTCAGTTAATGTGCTCGTGCCAAATATTGCTTAACCGCAGACGCCGCGCTTTACGCGTAGTGTTGGATAATACTACATGCCCAGACAGTTGTTAAACAAAGCAAACAATCCTAAATATATTATTGCTGTTTTCTATAATATTCTATCTGCTCAGTGTAGTTCTATTTTAAAGATTAAGACAAGGGCTAATTAAACTTGGTAATATAGATCGGGTACTCCAAGTCCGAGAATACCGTTCCAATTAAAGTTAATAATCAATAATGATAATTCATTGTAAAGCTAATCCTTAAAACTATTGCGGCTATTTCCAATTTTTGCATTTAAAGGAGACTACGTTATTCTTTAATACTTTAGAATACTTTTTATTGTGAAAACTTTTACAAGGGCGAAGTCGCGGGCTAAAGCCAAGTTCACACAATAATGCACAGCAATTTTATGTGTGCGGGATGTTATGATATATTGGATCGGATCCAAGTGTAAACGGTTCATATCCGTAATTCCTTAGCATATTAAGTATAGTTCTGCCAGCTGAATGAACAGCAAATACATTTCAATATTTTACACACTGAAATCGTAAGGATATTTACTTCATGGAAGTAATTATCGCTTTTTTAATTAATCTTTACTTAATAAGCTTGGTTTTAATATCACGATCATACATACTTTTTCTAAAATAAAAATAATATCGCTTTATGGACTAATGGCAGTACACTGCAGCTGAATAACAACAGAAGTTTTTGGGGCGATCCCTGGGTATACTTATCTTCAGGGATAAAATAGTATTGCGTGACAAATAAATAGCATTATCAATCATAGGTTTAGTATAGTATCAATCTTTATGTGGTTTTTCTCGTCACTTAAGCTGCACTATGCCCGATATACACGTAATAATACCATAATAATGGCAGCCTTATATTATATACTGCCTACTACTGAGCACGGGCCTCCTCTACTACTGAGAAGGTTTTAGGCTTTAGTCCTAATAAGCAGTCTAATTCTCGTTAACAGACTTCACATATTCTAATTTCTTATGGAGAATTCGCAGCTACGTAGGTAATAATAATGTTAATAATGTTTTTCTTCACCGTTAAAGCGAACGCTTGGGTTTTGAACCTGCGGACCTACTTCTCGACCGTTCGTTTCATTCTGAACTAAGCTTTCGTGCACTTATTACGAGTAAATATGAATTGTCAGAGCTTTCGATTCAAAAAACATATGCAAGTTTTCCGGTGTTGAATTGTATATGTGGTAAAGTTAAGGGAAATTACTAGCTTTCAGCACATAATGGGAAGTATATAAGATCGACGAATAATGAGTATATTGTACTATTCATTCTGTCTACCCTACCGGGGCGCAAGCGTAGATTATAGGTTACGTGATTCTATATTTTATTACTGTCTCTATTGGCTGGAATGTAAACAATGAGCAGTTAGACGAGGTTAATAAATTTCTATTGCTTTTGACTTGCATATTATTCTTAAAATAAAACACCTACTGAAACGCATTTACACTCAAGAGAAATGCAAAATGGTTTTCGTGTTCGCAATATAAACCCACTATAAAGATAACAAAATTGATTAAATTCTATATATGTGTGTCATAAACACGAGTGTACTTAGTGGATTTCATAACTCATATTATAATAGCAAAATCATAATGCAAAAAAAAAACAATTTAAATTATATTATAATTCAATACAGAAAATCTTTCAATAAACTTAGATAACCCTAATTTTGCAATAACGCACTAACGAACTCTATCTAAAGTGTCGACAATTGCTTTGATAAAATAAATTGGACTCGCAACCATATTATGAGTACCTATTTCTAAAATAGGTAATTAAAAGTATAAACTACAGTAACCTTAAACAATGAATACAATCTAAATAAGGAAAACGCTATATATATTTTGGATAACAAATAAAAATAGTATTATACATTTATAATACCGAATATATCTAATTTTATCCATCTGCACGGCAATGTTAAGATTTTATAATGGTAATGCGAAATTATTATTCACATAATATATGAACTATTGCAATATTTTCACAGTGCACTCGACAAAAACTTAACTTAATGATTTATTAGACCATAACGAACAATCTCCGGAAAAAATAACAATTAGAATATTATAAAAGTAGCCACAGTGTTTACCTTTATATCAACAAATCCTTGAAAATGTAACAGACCAGTTTGTGCGGAAATAAATTCTTCGCATATATGACATTTGCGCGAGGGCATATGATATACTGGCAACGAATACGTCACAGATGCTACACTAAATCTTACAATTTACTTTCACCCAACATAGCTTCAACATAACACTGCTCTACTAAAACCCACAAATTCATGAACAAGTCAGTCGAAATTCCCGCGCACTTATATGTCAATGTCATTCCACAAATCCAGTCCCAACAGTGACACCCGGAAGATATCTGGAAAAAATTCACACGCGTTTATTCATCGGGATGCTTTGAAAGAAACGAAAACGATGTCACCGATGCGTGTCTCTTCGAGTACTACCTATTGCATAGATCGTTTTTATACAGTCATCCAGTTGAATACTTATCGAACAAGATTTTTTGTGACGTGCACATTGACAGCTGTCTGTCGCGAAAACGCGCCACAGATTGTTTATAAAGCATGTGCAGATTCAACACGTGTGTCTAACTAACACCATCTGGTGTAAGGATATGAAACTAAATTACTGCTTTATCGGCATCCGCAATATTTTAAATCTTTTTGGCATCGCTTTTTGATGAATATTTTATGTGACATCGAAATAAAACTATTTTTCGGATTTTATCGCGGTTTTTTACTTTATAATACCTACCTACATTTTACAATTATATAAAATGTAGGTAGATATTGTAACTTTGACTTTCCGGACGACCAACACCTCAGCACTAATATAATATTTTTATTTCGATATCTAACACCCGCGTAAATACAAAGGAATTATTAACTTTAGCTATATTCAATATTGATTAGCACTATGAATAAGGAAACATCTTTGCGAAAATATCAAATAAATGTTATTTAAAATGATTATTCAAGGTTCAATGAAAATGCATTATAATTATCTTAACTAGTATTTGAAACTATTTAAAGAACCAGATTTTATATTATGTCATTACGTCAGTTAGACTTTAATTGAGAACTATATATTATAATTCTCTTTGTTATAAATCTCTTTGTTGAGGATTCTACTAACTTTTCATACATTTAACCAGTTCTAAATATTCCTATGATGTTTTTTTTTAATAATTACTCTTTAAACTTAATTTTATAACAATATGCCACCGAAGCCCAAAGAAACTGTTAAGAAACCGACACCACAAATAGCCCGACCTGCTATCAGCAATGCAACTCTTCTTTACATTCCTGAAGATGTTGTTGAAGGTATTCACAAAGTTCTTTATAAGCATCAAATCAAAAAAGGTGAATACATATTGCTTCTAAACTATTGTGCTTCTTAGGCTTCCAAGAACGCATTGAGACAGGAATACATTGGACACTAATTGAAGAAGCTGCTCGTCATCACAAACAAGGATGTTTTAAAGAAGATATACCAAGAGTATCATTCTCAGAAGCCCTAGAAAATAAGATCCATACTAGTATTCTACGCGGCTTCCTCGACGAAGACTCAAAACTTAGTCTTGACGAACAATGGGAACTTATATTGCCGACTATTTTATGGGATAATGAAAAATTTTCTAATGATGAAGGAAAGACTTGCTTTCGTAGTTGTAATTCTATTACTGATGACTTAGTAAAGTTAATAAAAAAGGCTGTAAAAATTGGAGATAGAGGTATATTACAAAAAGATCTGAAACAGGTGCAAGTTTTACGAGTAAATGATTCAAAGGTATTTACAATTCAATATGAATCTTATTTATGTCTTTTTTCTTTTTTTAGTAAAATTTTTTTTTCAGATGACTCATCTAGATAGTGGTCTAACTGAATTCAAAAATCTCGTTACTCTGAATCTATGTGGAAATTTTATTGAACATATTGATTGTGGGTTCATGCCGAGCAATTTGCGTATTTTAGAGTTACAAGCAAATAGAATAAGCAACGTTGTACTATTTGCTCAGTATTTGCCCAGAGATTTAATTTATCTTGGCTTATCTCGGAATTTACTAACCAGTGGTAGGTCACATAGAATATTATTACAGATTTTATATTAATTATTTAGAAAAAAAACGCATGTTGCACTAAGCTAAATGTGTTAATTTTATTTCAGATAATATAGAAGGATTAGTGCATTTACCACAAAACCTAACCGTGTTAGATTTGTCTGAAAACGACATCTATAATTTGGAACCGTTACTGGATGTTCTAGTTAGATTGCCAAACTTAACATCGTTAATGCTTTCAGGAAACCCTTGCTCGGTATAACTTGCTTATTTAGTAGTACACAGCATTTTTGATAGATGGCGCTTTTCTTTATTGTCCTACATATTTGTAGGTATGTGCTGCGTATGCTCGGACACTAACTATGCGATTGCAGCGTTTGAAATGGCTAGATTCACGGGAAATTCTTCCTGTAGACCGATCTTTGGAGCCATTTGAACCCCATCCAGATGATTTGCGTTCAGCTTATTTTAACTTCACAATTTTTCGAATTATGTCCGCTCCTCAGCCACCGAAGCCAGAAAAGGTATCATGTATTATTTCATAATTAACAATCACACAGCAGTCATGTAACACATCTAAATATATTATCTAATTATGTTATTATATTTCAGGGAGCAACGACAACATTCCACGTAGAGCTAGAAATACCCCTGCTTGACTCTACTAGAAGAAAATTCTTAATGTTCCGTCGAAACGAGTCACTTACGGAAATGTTACCACCTCCTGAAGATGACGAGTGGCCCGTACATAAATTACCGTCAAACTTTGTCGAAAGTAAATCCTGTAAATCTGTTGGTGTGTAAATATTTTTTTTTTATCTAAAACTCAAAATTTTCTCTTCCTATTTTACCAAAGTATGGAATACTATTCCATGAAATGAATATTCGCTTACAAGAAATAGGAATTTTCTTAAAATCTAAGAATGTTGCAAGTAATTATTTTTATAAACTTATATCAATATAAGTAGCTCCATCAAAAATAGAGTTCTTTGTTCTACAAAGTTTATCTGGAACGACCCAGTAATCATTCTCTCAAATCATAACTTGATTTGAGAGATATTATAGACCGTCAATATAACAGTGCTCATATTAATTGTTTTGCTTTATTATTTATGACTAGATGTTGCCCTTAGTTTCGAGCAAATTACCAGAATAAGAAGTACTCTATACGTTAAACCAGGACATGGTCTATCTGTATGCTTAATTTCTATTAAATTTGTAAAGAGGCTTCTAGCTTCTAACAAACATCTAAACACCCAAACATTTTACAAATATCCGCGTTTGTAAAATTTATATAAATAGTATATTATAATATTAAGTATAATCCTTATATATTACAAAACAAAGTCATAGAGATAGTTTGAGATACTGGGTATGACGTAGGCTACTTTTTATCCCGGCAATAAATAACCGAACTTTTATCCAAGAAAACCTTTTTCGGATGGGCAAAGCCGCGAGCAAAAGCTAATATAATAAAGAGTAAGATAAAATAAAATATCCCTGGCTATAAAATTAACTATAAACACCTACGTAATAAGGAAAAGATTATGGGTAGTACAATTCAAAAACTTTTTTTTTTTATAACCTCATTTTTTAAATACAATTTAATACCAATTACAAATTTGAATTTCACATATATACCAAACCAAAGTTGTACAAAATCAATAATACTTATACAAATCCATAATGATTTTAGAGGGCGAAGGGTCATCGCATGAGTCTGATATCTATCGTCGACTGACAACTAAAAATTCCCGGGAAATTTGCCACTTCACTACGTTCGAGAGTAACAAAGTCCAGTGGAATAAAGTGATGAACTTCCAAGAACCGACAGTGCGGATATTTTGTCCAGATCTCACAGCGTTGAGGGACACATTCCGTAGTGTCATTACTGTGAAATTGATTTATTCTGTGGTAAGAACTTTGTATCTTTTACTAGAATTTGTTAAAAAAATATATTGTTGCTGTTAGTAAATGAAAATTGCCTATACTTTATGCTCTAGAAAAGTAGAGAATCAAACTCCACCAAACATTATGAACGACACGTCAAGTTACTAAACAATAAAATATATCATATTATATTTCAACATCCAAGTGGAATAGATACGATAATATGTAAAGGAGGATGAATATGTGTTGAGCCATATTGATGGTTTTAGACTCTTTATTACACTGCACAATGAGTGCAGTCTAATAAAGAATACTAACTTAATACTATACATTACATCTCTTATATACTAAGTACATCCAATATACCTTCCCCTATTAAGGAAAAACAATAAGATATTTACACATTCTTATTTTTTTTACTTCTGTAACATTCTTATATTGTTTAATATAATATCTATGTACGTATAACAATAACGCATAATACTTAAAAAGAAATCATTTATCCATTTTATTTTGCCAATTAAATTTCTTTGTTATAACCACAATACATACTTTATTCTAAACTTATGTTACCACTGAATGCTTGTCATACATTTCAGTCTTACAAAATACTTTGCTTTATATTCTTCTTAAACACTTGCTTCACTTTCTATCATATAACTTACTATATTTTCATTATAATTAGCATTTTAATTGTGCATAATATGACTTGACCATTCATCTATACTCTTTAAAAACATAACTTTTTTCTTTGCATTATTCATATCTGCAACATTTGTTGACATTTTAATATTATTAATTGTATTACGTCACTTCTCGTACTATATTTACTTGTTACTTCCTTTTCTTTAATATTATCTATAAATCCATTATTTATTTTTATTGTTGTATATCCTTCATTATATAATATTTTCTGATCATCCTTAATAACTTTTTAATATCTTTTCTATTACTCTTATTCTTATTGATTTCAATTCATTTTTTTTTTTCAAGAATTTTAAGTCTAAGTATAATTTCTTATTCGAAGGTGCGTAAATACAAAACCCTTCATACGATCTTATTATGCTTTTATAACTATCTTCTATAATATTTTTACTTTGGAGTTAATTGACATTTTCTTTTCGAGGTTGTTTTAAATGCCTAATGAGGCTTAATTTATTAAATGATTTTATCAGGCTCAATTAATTCTTTTTTTAGGTTCAAATGACTCTATAACCGTAACTATATCCAGTTTATTTTCATTAAACATATACATTAGTATAAATATCAACTTGACTATTGTCACATACGGGGGCTAGGTTCAGATTTCATTACACTGTTCTTTAAAATATTCAAATCGACGCACTCGGACAAGTCGCTATGTACGATTGCTGATCTTGCAAAATGCACTTACTATTGGATACCTTGGTTTGATGCGTTATTATGGTGCGCTGATTCAATGATCTATATTAGTTCCATTGTTAGCCTGCTTATTCAAATTTAAATTGTTTTCTAACACAATTTGCATTTGTTTTTGGTAACAGATGTATGTACCATAACTGACAATAAATTTTGCACATTATTAGAATATAAATTGTTTCTTCTTCATGAGGACAGCTCGAGGATTTGGTTATACACGGATCTATTTTTCCTGTATTGAAAATGCTTGCCAAAATAAACGTAGAGTTATTGTAACGGGTAACATTATGCAAAATTTTAACTTGAATTTTTCATTGAATCAAATTATTACAGACAAGCACGGCAAAACAAGGAAAGCCCGACAAAAAGAGCGGTCAATTTATGAAGGGCTCCGGAGAACAGAGAGCTGTATTGGCGTCTATTAAATGCGCGCTGAGGAGTCCCGACTGGAGCCAGTCTTCGCAACATTTCCACTGGGACGACTCGCTAGGGACCAACAACGCGATTCATTGGGGCGATGGAGATCTCTCTGTTAGTGTTGATTCTTTTCTTTTATCCGTGTTTCTATTTGAATATTTACAAACATTACGTTAGCTATAAATAAATTATAATTTTGAAGATAAATCTGAATATTCATTTTAAAAGCAAAAAAAGAAAAGAACCTTTATGCTGAATATATTATATGTATGTATGGTCTAAAACGAAATATAATGATGAATGGGTTATAACAACTGCCTCAGTGGTTTAGCAGTATTACGGTATCGGCTAGAGCAGGTAATGAGATCAGCAGGTAACCAGATTGGAGTCTAAAATTTGTGACCGATATGGCAATAGATTCTCCCCCTATCACATCATGGAACGGAATACATGTAACAGAAAGTGACTGCACTAGTTTGCACCTCTACCTACTCAGGCGATAAAAAGACATTAGTGTGTGCGCATGTATTACTTTACGAAATATGAGTATTCATTTTATGACGTTGATCGCAGTAATAATGTAAACATAACCATACGTTCCCAGGTGCTCCAATACAGTCAACTGCCAGTAAAACCAACAAAAGGCAAGCCAGAAACAGATATTGGATCCTCTAGACAGATGCCTCCTGACAACTTGACTTGTCATTTTGCTTTTGGCATCGACACTTTGCGGGCTTAAAAATATGACTAAATTGAAATTGCTCACTATAGATTTTTTTATATAGAATGTTTAATTATTATGATAACTCCTTATGACGAGTTTATATTGCTTACTTAAATATCAATAAATAATATTCGTGTCAAAGATGTTACTTTATTTGTAATAGTGATACTAACTTAAACTCTAACGTAGGTATACGAACAAGAATTATTTTCTGAAGCCAAAACTGTGGTATGTAACTCAATTTATAAAACTGTCAGTGCCATATACAGTGGTCCATTATTCTATTGTAAAACGTTTACACTACTTAAGCCCACGTCGCACGGACCCCCTGCGGTAAATATAAACCAGTGAGAATGTACCGAGGATAAAAACTTTTACGACACAAGAATGATTGAGTTATATTGTGTAGTGTATATCGTGTGAAGTTACAAACATTGTGTAAATATCACAAACGTTGTACAATGTCTGGTGCTACGCAAGACCGATGGGGAAGTCAGCTAGAATATTTGCTATCATGTTTGGGATACGCCGTTGGCATCGGAAACCTATGGCGGTTTCCCTATTTGTGTTATCGGAATGGAGGAGGTGAGGCAATTTACTTTCAATGCTCCATTTAAAAATTATAATATGTCATTAGTACTTCTTTTATTTTCAGGAGCATTTTTGATTCCGTATTTCCTTACGTTAATCATATGCGGCATACCTCTTGTCTATCTGGAAACAACGCTTGGACAATTCGCTAGCGCTGGTTGCATATCGGTCTTCAATATTAACCCTTTATTCAAAGGTATTCTCTTATTAATAAAGTACTATTGATTTCTAATAAAACACATTTTTTTTCCAATTCGTCATTGTTTACAGGTGCAGGATACGCCGTTATAGTTCTAAATGTAATAGCTTCGATATACTTCTCGGCGATTATGTCATATCCAATACTTTACATATATCATTCGATGAGTTCACCATTACCTTGGCAAAGTTGTGGCAATTCCTGGAACACTGTGAACTGCACCGAAGTAAGCTAAATTTACTCTCAAGGATTAATACAATTTATAATCCACACATAATATACCTAGTCTTGCCATAAATATTGTAATAAAGAAAAAAGAAAATTGTTAACTGCAAATAACATTTATTACTTTTACAGTGTGTCAGTTTAATACATAAATATAAAACAATTAAAAATATAAAAAGCTTATTCGAAGTGGTCTCCATTGGCTGCAATACAGTCCTTTAAACGATGAGGCCAGTTATCAATAGAAGCACGCACTCTTTCCATGGGAAAATTCTTCACTGCCAATCGTATAGATTGTTTTAGGGACTCCAAATTATCATGGCGTTTAGAGCAAGCTGTACTCTCTAAAACTGACCACAAATCATAATCCAGCGGATTAAGATCGGGACTAGACGACGGCCAGTCTTCAGCTCTGATGAAGTCCGAAACGTTCGATTCCAACCAAGACTGCGTGGACCGAGCTTTATGACCCGGCGCCGAGTCTTGCTGGAAGGACCATACTTGGTTATTGAACATGGTGATGTTAAGGGGCTTAACTACCTTCTCAAGAATGGTATCTTGATACACTTGTGCCGATGTTTTGATACCTTTTTCACAAAAATATGGCTCAGTCACTCCTTCATAGCTAACACCCCACCAAACCATCACTGAAGTCGGATAATGTCCACGTTGCACTCTGTCGACTAATTGGGAAGCTTCCTTAGAGCTTTGAGCATAAATACGGTCATTTTGTTTGTTAAAATGTTGCTCAATTGTAAAAATTTTCTCATCCGTAAACAAAATTTTTCTGTGACCTCCCTTTGCGTACCGCTTCAGTAGTTGTTTCGATTTTACCACCCTATTCTTCTTTAAATTATCAGTTAAGAAATGGCCAGTGCGTCTCTTATAGGCTGCAAGTCCTAAGTCATCTTTTAAAATACGCGACATGGTTCTAGGTGCTATCTTCATTTCCCGAGATAAAATCTTTTGCTTTCGGACAGGATTTCTTCGAATTCTTTCCCTTACTGCTTTGACCACCTTTTTCGTACGAACACTACGTGGACGGCCAGATCTTTTCTGTCACAAACAGAGGAGGTCTCATTGTACCTATTAATAGCCCGGTACACAAACATTTTACTAATACCAAGTGTATGGAGAGTTTTAAAAATTGCATTTGGCTCCATACCTACTTTGTGTAATGCTATCACAGCGATTCGGTTCTCTTTATCACCCCACACCATTTTAATATCGCAAAATATTTTACAATGTATTGGCGCCAAAATGAGAAAACACAATGAACAATCGTATAAAAATGACAGATTCGAAATTCAAATGTAATATTTTTTTATAATTAAGTGTAACAGTATTTATGGCCAGACTAAGTAGATATATTGGTACACGCAGTATCCATTTCAGATAACAGGAAACTCGAGTTTTTTCACATCAAACGGATCTATCACTACGCCGGAAGACGAATACTTCCAGTAAGTGTTTATAATAGCTGTCCTGTCTCTTTCACTTCCGGGAAGACGCTCATATAACAAATTTATTTTTAAACGTATTAATACATTTCACTCAAAATAACTATCCTACTAATAATAAAAAACTGAAAGATTTTTAACATGTTTGGATTTGTGTTTGTTTAGATATTTAAATGTTTGTTAGATGTAAAGAAAGGAACCAGTAAAGTGATTTTGTAAAAATTCGCAATTTAGGCTACTCATTATTCGGGAAAGAACAAAATGGATTTTTATTTCGGTGAAGACCTTTCACGCGGATGCCACTAAAAAAACGAAAAGTATAAAATACTATCATATTCATTCACTCTAAATAATATTATGTTGATGTGAATTCTTACAGCCGACACCTCTTGCAAGTCTCCCCGAATATCAACCATATCGGAAGTATAGTTGCTCCAGTGTTCTGGTGCAACCTGATTTGTTGGATTCTTGTGTATCTGTGCATCTGTAACGGGGTCAAGAGCGTCGGAAAGGTAACACTCGTGTTTATTTTGTACTAATTGACACCACTTGGCATTGTGCCTTTTCGTCATTGACTTAATAATACACTTTTTCCAAGAACTTTCTTAGTTGTTATGTATTTATAATTCGCAGATCGTATACTTCACCGTATTGTTTCCTTATGTGGTCTTGTCCGTTTTATTCGTACGAGGGATAACCCTCCCTGGCGCTTGGAAGGGGATCATGTTTTATATTTTTCCCGATTGGGCACAGCTAGCTAAACCGAAAGTAAGAAATAAGACATATATTTTGTTTTAATAGGTTGATTAATTGCCAATGAAAAATAACTTTATATTATTAAGGTATGGGCAGATGCAGCAACACAAATCTTTTTCTCTCTTGGTCCGGGCTGGGGTGGTCTCGTCAGCATGTCCAGTTTCAACAAATTTCACTACAACAACTTGCGGTTAGTCAGTATTATTAGAGTATTACAAATTAAATAATCTATTGTTAGACTCATTAATACCTATTTTTAGGTCATCCATGATTATTCCAATAGTGAATAGTGCAACAAGCATCTGGGCGGGTTTTGTTGTATTCTCAGTGCTAGGATTTGCTGCTGAACGTACTAATGTGCCAGTTAGCCAAGTGGCGACCGCTGGTCCTGGGTTAGCATTTGTTACGTACCCGGCTACGGTGACGATGATGCCAGCTCCTAATTTGTGGGCAATCACATTCTTTGTAATGCTGTTTTTCCTTGGAATAGATACTATGGTAAGAAAATTAAGTTTGTTTTCCTTTTATATTAGTTTTACTTATTCTTTCTATCTACATCATTACATAAGGTAAACCTTTCAATATTATATACAATGATAATATACTTGCTTCAGTGCAAATTTGTATGTAAATGAAAGTTTTTAAAAAGTAAATTACCAATTATTTATTATGTATAATCTAAAGACAATCAATATTTAAACACTTTAACTATCTTAACATATTTTAACTTAGATAATAAATTCTAAGAATGTTTCAGTTCGTCACTATCGAAGCTATAATCGCTGGATTATTGGATGAGTTTCCTAGATTCAAATCACGTAAACGAATAATAGCTTTCATCACCTGCGTCGTTCTTTTTAGTTTTTCTATTATCTGCAATACTGAGGTGAGTAATAGTAAAAAATATATACTTACTAAAAAGTTATAAGATTTCCATTTATCTGTACGTGTTTGCTGTTGTTTTTTATGACTGAGACGAGCGTGTCACTCGCTTGTTACTACAACTAGTAGTTGCAGCACCGTCCAAGTTTTTGGATTATAAAGCATAGCGTTAAATTGCCTTCCTCGTACTGCGATGTTTGATGTTAAGCCTCATGTCACTTCGTTCTCTTTAGCAACAAATACTATGCCTCTGTATATCCGGTTCCAACAGGCCGGCATTACTGTGTCGACTACCGCGGGGTCTACTCAGTCGACATTCTGATGGCCCCACTCCATTTAGCATCAGTTGCAGTGGGATCATTCCGCCGTACACGTATAACAAAAACCTCAAAGATCATTAAGACAAGACATATTTTTTATATTATGAACTTTAGTACTACAGTGTCAAAGCAATTGCAACAATGTATCGATGAAGTTACAATTGAATTACGTATTCGCGTGACTCGAGCGTTTGAAAGTTCAACATGCATGTCTCATTAATTTTGATAACACCAACTCACCCTACATAATTGAATCAATAACGCGATCGCCTACTTATATAAACTTACTTATTTTAATTTTGTACCCAATATGGCTATAGGTTCGTTCCCTATAATATCACGGGAAAGAATCTCGGCGAAATGTGTACATGCATTATTTGCAACTCTGCCTACAACTGAGGCGTAATGCAATTGCAACAATGTATCCGATATTGAGCCACAAACTTATTTAAGGCAGAGTACCTATACAGTTTGCAAATACAACTTGCTCATCTGCTTTGTATTTCCTTCATCAATAATTTCATAGCTAGTTCTGCCAATAGTGAAGAATTTATATTAGATGCTTAAAGATATAGTTATTTATATATACTGTTTGTGACAATTAAGTGTTTGCAAATATTTCTATGAAAAAAATGTACATAGACTTTGTTATTTCATGTAAATAAGTAGTAATTAGCAGCCCATTCCATGTAAGTATTATCGTCAAATCTTTGAAATTGTTATAATGTTAACCCTATTTTATAGTATCAGCTAACATATTAGACTACATATAGTATGTTACAGGCAACACACAGCGTAATACTAACAGTGAAATCTGCATACAACAATATATAATAGACATACGAAATCCAAGGGATGGCGAGATTAGGTATCATTGTAAACAGTTTCTTCCACACATTAAAAGATTTACTTTGGACGACGACTTAACTCTAGATGAATCCCTTTACCAACTAAACTGCCCTAGATATTACAATATAATCGTATAAGACAGTAATTCCAAAGAAATAGTGTTACCAATCATCATATCAAGCTTCCTGTTATTTTAGCTGCTAAATTTACTTCCTAATTAATTAATTCTTTAAACTTGTAAACGTTACCTAACTAATGACGGACTCCAGACCTAACATTACAGTTTACCTAACACTACATTCCTCTCAAATTGTTCCCACAGGGAGGGCTACATGTGATTGGATTACTAGACTCCCATGTAGCCATACTTTGTGTGCCGCTAGTATGCGCGTTGGAGATCATAGCAGCTGTCTACACATACGAAAACTTCAGTTTCGACGTACTGTTCATGACCGGCCGACCTTTGAGACGAATCTGGATGGTATTGTGGAGATATGTTATTCTTTTCATATTATTGGTGAGTTTTTTATTATATGTACGTTAAGGATCTTTTGTCGTTGTTCGACTCTGTCCCTCTATCGCGTCGTCCACAGATAATATTAATGTATTTACCGTTTTAAATTTTTCATACAATATTTTATGCAGCTCTATCATGAATTCATTAGATAATAACCATTAGATCTGAAATTAAACTAATTTTCGGATTCTATCGCGGTGTTAGTAAATACTAACACCGCGATAGAATCCGAAAATTAGTTTAATTACAATGTCTAACATTCGCGTAAACATAAGAAATCATTAGATCTGAATCAATATCAACCAATTCAGTAAAATCATGATTTTAATGGCAATGCAAATGATTTTTAGTCTTAAATGATAACGCATCGTGACTTTTGTGAATCTATATGGTTTAATATTTATAAATAGATTATAATTATCAGTACTTAAAGCATCTTTCAATTGATAATAAATTATGCGTGACTAATACATTTAATTACGTTTCAGGTGATCACACTGTATAGTCTTTTGGAAGTGTCGAGTTTAGCCGGCTGGTTCATTACTCTCGTTTCCGTTGTCTGCATACCGATTTACGCAGCTAAAGTTTTACTACGGGCAGAAGGAAGTCTGTTGGAGGTAAATATATTTTGAAGGGGTTTTGCTATTGACTTAGGCTGGTCTATTTTTACAACAAAAAGTAGACAACGAGCAGGTAAGTCATGATAGTGCGGGATTTGATGATGACTGCCAATTAAAACCTTCGTTACCAGAAGAATGAGTGCAGTCCTTCAAAGCACTCCGTCCTATAGCTGTAGGGCATATAAATATGCAAGGGATAGGTTTCACTTTTAAATAATAAATAAACACTCTATGGGAAAATATATAAATTGTTTGTTGATTGAATTATCCGTGGTCATTTCAAATGTGTAAAGTGATAGTAAGAGAATTGTTAATTTAAAATTAGGTCATAATAATAAATTGTTAACAGCGTGTCGTGTCATCGCGGTTCAAACCGTTTACAACTTTATAACTGTAGAGATTTTAACGAGAAACTTAGAACTATTGCTATAAGAATTTCATTTTATTTTATAAAAGGTCAAGAGACACTTACAATTGTTGTTGAAAATATAAGGGTCAAATTGTATTTTCAGCGAATACGTGCTAGCTGCCGTCCTAGCAACGATTGGGGTCCATCGGAGCCAGAAAAAAGAAGGGAATGGGAGTTGCTTAAAAAACAGAAAGCTGATATTTTTCCGTTGAATGATTTAGACAAGTATTAATATTAAAGAATAATAAATATTAACTGCATTTTATTTATATAAATATGTAAATTGCCTTATTAACTTCACTGAAATTTAAAATAGTATTGAATACTCATTCTTTGCTTGCCGTAAATTATAGCATACTAGATGTAGCTTGCGGCTCCGTTTGTACTAAAGACCATTCCTGTATAAACAAATACCGGTTGTTTTCTTTTCTAGGACAAAAGTAGCCTCGTATGTTAAAATAAAACTATTTTCGGATTTTATTTGTTTTAATATTATCATTTTCATTATCTCGCAAAATGCTTTAATTTCAATGTCTAACATTCGCGTGAACCTAAGAAATCATTAGCCTAGTATGTGTTATTCCAGGACGCAGTCTATCGTGTGTGCCAAGTTTCATTTATTTATATTAGAAGACGATAAGTTCACTAAATAAATTCTTTATTTATTTATTTTAGCATTTAATCATACAAGAATACTTATGAAACAACTATCCACAACTTATCTATATGAATGTAATAAACACTCTCAAACCCAATAAGCATCTCAATGTTTTGGTTAAAACTATAAAGCCTCCTTTGATTTATTTTCGTTATGGCAGTTTAGAATTGTCACAAAAAAAACACTTGATAGAGATAATCAAATATGGCGGAATCAGTCAAAATTTCTTACTTATTTCGTTCGGGTCTATTCTAAATTACAGTGTTTTATTCTCAATTAATTTCAAAAAATGTTTTAAACTTTTAATGTAGATATAATAAAAATCCAAATTATCAGTAATTTTTAAGTTTTTTTTTTCTCATTACAATTTTGATACATAAATATGGGTGAATCTGGTAAAGGTGGTGGAAAAAACCAAGATGATAAAGATAAAAGAGTTAAAATTAATGTAAGTAATATTTAAAAGATGCATGGTATTTTCTTAGGCCATTTAATTATAACTATAAAAGACTAAATTGGCATAAAACCAAAACTTATAACACTTAGGTGGAAGGTGAAGATGAGACCGGCGAAGGCGAAATGGGCCGCAAGAAAATGAAAAGATTTCAGTTGCCTAATCTACCACGCTGGTGGCAAGCCAAAATCATACAATATGCGTAAGTATTTATGAAAACCAAGATTCTGAATATTGACTCAATTTCTTAGTTCTTAGTCTCAGAGCAATCGTAATGTACGAGACTTGATGTGGTAGTCGTTAAATCCGTAATTACAATAGCATTCATGGAACTAGTTTTATTTTGCAGAAAAGTCATTGCGTTTTCACGTATTGGATTCTACTGAAGAAAATTTAGTTTAACTGCCATGTAGCTACAATCTTCATTTTAACTCAGCCATTCTGTTTCTGCCGTTATATTAAAAACCCAACATAACATTGATGCGTAAAAAATATTAAGGAGAATCATCAAAAACTTTCAAATGGCGCAATAAATGTAAAAGTCATGTCAAATGTTGTTTTAGTATGTGATCTCGTGACCATCCGCTATTAAATTACCATAACGTCTGTATTCACATATAAGGAGTAAAATCGTTTCATATTCAATGTAATGTACATTTATTGCCCGGTTTTTGAGCTACAATTTGAACCTTATTGTATCTTCTAGTTTCGCTCGTGGTTCCGCCTACGTGAAGGACCTTTCAATCCAGGACATTGTCCTCGATGTGTATCAAATTTTATTTAAATGGATTCGGCGGTATCTGTATTAACTTTTAACCAGCATCTAAATATTTTCACATTTTAAAAAACTTTTGTATCACTAAAACAAGCAAATTGTGTTAATAGAAAAAAATTAGTAAATCTGACAGACAGATACGGATTGGATTTCCCCAAATAAACCAAGGATATTATTGGAATAGTTATAAAAGAATCCAGTGAAAAATGCACGTAATTTAGTGTGCGAAGGTCGGCACAACATCCGGCTGACCCGGTCGCGACCGGCGACGTTGGCGCTATCCGGGTCACCTCAGGATGAACCAGCAAAGCGGTGTGTTGTCACATTTAAGCCAGTTATCCACACCC
Organism: Manduca sexta; assembly: GCF_014839805.1. NCBI lineage: Eukaryota > Metazoa > Arthropoda > Insecta > Lepidoptera > Sphingidae > Manduca > Manduca sexta. The sequence goes on along the minus strand of NC_051137.1, from coordinate 11,499,690 downwards.
CTTACTTATCGTATTTATCCTAAAGCTCTAGCACGTCCCTAATACCTATCCTCCTCAGTTTTACTTCACATCGTAAATTAGGTTCCTCAAAGACTCGTAAAATATTTTATGTGTCTATTGTCATTTTCAAAGTTCTCATACCGTCACGAAGTGTTAGAATCGTTGTACCCTAAGCTTTATATTTTTATAAAAGTCTTCAAGAATCGCTAACCTTCAGCGAAACTCAGTAGGCGGTGAAACTTTGTACTTCAAACAACAATTACAAATAATGCCGCGAAGGAACAAATAAACACAATTAACAAATATAAGTGTCGATAGACTGCTGAAAAAGCGCGGCAAATTGTTCATGATAGGTGTCGAGTAAAGATTAATGATCGCGTGTGGAACACGTGCGGCGCGGTCGAGCCGAGGGTGGTTCACAATAATGGTGGCAGTCATTGCACCTTGAGCCACCTCGGCAGAAACTTGCATCGTCAACGCACACTCGTAAAACTGTAAAACATGCAACGATCTTCTTCAAACGCGTCCGAAGGTTCGTTCTGGACGACTATAGAACTCCTCGCTGACCGTGGCCGCCGACGATCAGCTGCCGATATCGACGACTATGCTGTGCCCCTCGACAGCGGCTCCAGAAGAGCGTCATCGTGCAGGTGCTTATTTTTACAGCAGTTTAATGAGACTCATTCCATTTAAGACTTTGATCTTTTGTGTAACTTCTGTGTACGGAACTCGTGTTATAGTTGTAAACACACTTTGAAGTTTGGCCATCAAGCAATATTAACAAACTATTGTGAGTACGAATAAATTACAAATTCGATTCTTGACCCCGATTGACTGGAATGATAGCCGTAAACATATTGATGGAATCAATTGATTTACACTGTAATAATTTAGTAAAATAATTCAATAATTTATAAATGTTTACCAAGTTAAAGTCAGTTAGAATAAGCCTTTGTTCAAGTAGAAATTGGTATTAATAAACATTCGAGTTCGAGTTTGAAATTACTAAGTCTGCGTCATTCAAACGACTAGTTAGATGCTCAATATAAATATTATGTTTAATTTCACGGTGTAACCGATATCAGTACTTGCTGCTTGTTCTCACGCATTCCAGAATCCAGACAGAACTAACTGCCTAAATTACAAAGCGATCTCTCCGTCTGCACTGTAACAACTCCGCCCACTATAACAACAATCGTTTACTAAGGAGAAAATGCAGTCTGCTAATTAAATTAGTTTTGAATTGTTGCGTGCGCGAAATAACAAGTAAACACTTCTAGACTCACATTTTATGAGTTTAGTAATTTTGTATTGTTTCATAACTTGTCATTAAACGAACAAAAAGACCACTTGAGCAATAATTCGATAGAAAAATATTTTAACTTATTCATTTTATTTAGAGGGTTTACAATAATTGTTAGTAATATTTATACTTTTGTTTGCCTTACCCCGCGACGCGCTGTGAATAACTTTACAAGATGGAGACCAATTAAAGAAATCATATGTTTACACAAAATCTTTAGTAGTTATTCTGGTTTTACTTGTTAAAATCATATCGTACTTATCGAAACACATTTTGTTTTAAAAAAAACATACAAAACACTCTGGAAAAATATACATTTTATTACTGAAATGTACGATGAACGTCAATCTCCCGGTAGTAACATAGAGTTTCTCACTATATTTTACATCGCCGCTTTTATTTTATTGCTTCTGTCTTAGAATAATTTATAGTATACCGGCCTAAAAAGTTCCTGATAAACATTACGGTGTTTACTCATTAATCCATATTTCTCTATTATTTTAATATTAAAAACATTATTTTCATATGCTCAATGGTACATAAGAACGCAAATGATTATGAAAAAACATTTAACGTTTATTATCATACTAAACTTAGGCATTAAAATCTTCGTGTGGTTCTTCTGCTCAGCTCTATTTTTTTACTGACTAGCATACTACTAGTAATACGACTCCCATTAACAGTATCAACATCATAGAGGACTTAGAATTACAAAGTACTACGTAGCACATCATTGTCACCCTGAGATGTAAAATGTTAATTCTCATAATGCCCACTGCCCAGTAATTTTGCTGGCTACAATGTTCTTTAAACTGGAATAAACAGTGTATGTACAATACTGCTTGGCGGTAGAAATAAACATTGCGGTCGTATCCATCCAAATAAGCACTTGCATACCAGAGACCTACCACCAGCAGAAGCCATATCATTCAACTTTTTTTTAATAAAAAATATGTACTGGACCTTTGTATAACTAAAATCTTGTTACTAAAATATAACACATAATAAAAACGCCACTAAAACACCACTTTTTTACTTACACATAAACACATTAATATCTAATATGAGAAACAGTAAATGTGTTGAGTACATAGATTCCAAAATGTTTCAATGACTGTGACGTTTTTAAGGCTTTATAATAAAACGTCTTCGTATTTTATAGCTGATAGCTTCAGAGTGCTGAGTAGTCGATGCTCAATTCATTAAACCAATCTGCATACTCTTGTACACTACGGGGGTAATTAAAGTCCATTAATTAGACGAGGACCGTTAACAACGAATCGGTTGAGAATTACGTAGATGCCGACGGACTGTCTGGGTGTATTCGTTTGATTTCTGCCGGCATTTTACACATAAACTATCTCGTTGATCTTGTAGTTGAAAAGAAAATTAATATTATGAACTATGAAATGGTTCTTATTCTGAAACAAACCTCCAAATATCTTCACAAACTTTTTTATTGTAAGTGAGATTATTTAAATATTTACATTCCTTTTTATTGTAAAATTGCTCGCAGCTTCACCTGTGTCAGAGTTTTTTCGGAATAAAAGTAGTCTAGTCCTTCCCAATGTCTCAAACTATGTCCAAACCAAATTTCATTGAAATCCGTTCGGCGATTTTTAAGTTTATCGCGTTCAAACAAACAAACAGACGCGGCGGAGAACATTGTTTTATAATATGTAGGAATGTAATGTAATTTTTTATATTTACCAGAGGCAGTAGGTAATGTATAGACCTAAAGCTAAAATAAGATGAGAAAAATAATCCGTTTAACGAGTGAGTCACAAACATTCGAGTTTTCTTTTACACGTGCTTGGCAATTCGCATGAAATATTGATGACTTCTCATAATTATTTTAGGAATTTGACTTCTCAATGCGAATGAATCATCAGCAGCTTTTAATATCCTGGGAATCATTATCAGTAAAGCGTTGAAATTATTAACATATTATCTAATTTATCACACTTAGAATTTTATTTGTTTGTTGTTTTGTTTTATGTAGAAAACGGTTTATCGGTACCGCCTAGCCACAAGGTGGTATCTTTAATCCTGAATTTCGTACAAAATATAAAAGAAATTCTCACGTACTGAGGCACGTCCACGTTCCCAGCTGAAGTACCCGCGTCTCTCCGGTAGACCCTATTACCTACTTCTCACGACTTGCAGGATGCGGTACTTATAACAAAAAAAATCCAAACGGCGAAACTCCATAAGGCTGGAAACGGTGACCAGGTTTCCATCTGGCGCTCCTACCACTTCCTTGGTGACAGAGGAGTTCAAATCAAGAGAATCACCTGCACGCCGTTCAAAAATATTTACCGTAAAAAGAACTAATAGGACTATAGGTAATCAAATGAGAATTAGTTTTGTGGGTAATGTAAAAATACATGGCAGACAGTGATGAAGTAAATATGGGATGAGAATTGTCCTAATAAATATGAGTCACTAACGAAGACCTCTTCACGGAACAAAAAGATAATACATTTTTCAAGAAGAAAAACTGACTCCCAGTCTCGGCGACACAGCAAGAGTTTCTTGAATACGGAACTCTAATAAAAAGAAACAAAAATTACGACATAGTAGCTCCATAGAATAAGACAATTAAATTTACAAGCGTAGGTAAAATCGGAATAGCTGACGTCAAGCAAGCAGTGACGTGTTGGCAAATGTATCGTCATATGTAATTCTGGATCTATGTAAACATCGCCGACATTGTTGGCGAGTGCCGCGTCTATTGTTTATCCCGTCGCGACCTAGTGTTACTATACCAATTTGTATGGGTATCTAATATGTCCAGACGTTGTAAATTATTTTTTATTTGCGACAAATCGCTCACAGTTTCGTCCGCGCTAAAAACTTTCCCCGCTACAAAAATCCCTAAAACACGCCAGCGCCATTTATTTAAAACAAATCCATCAATGCCATGGGAGTAAATTACCGAGATAAGATGTAGCCTATGTATTAATCCAGAACATTTATTTATTTATTTATTTATTAAAAAAGATACACATTGGCTTATCACTATGCACTGGTACAAATATTGGTTAAAATGTTATACTTCCGTGTGAGTCGCCTGTTAGTGTATACAACATTATGTTATAACAATAAAACAAAATAGTATGAATACGAGAGGTGATCAAGAAACAAAGAATTTAATTAACTACTTAGAATTCTTACGCATTTTTTTGCAAACTTAGCGGTATCGGTGTCAAGAAAAATGTCAACATCACCAGCCGAGGATATCTCATTATATGTGAACATGAGTCTGTTAGGTGGAGCATTTTTGCCTATGTTGCTGTGGCAGATATACGGGCTAAAGATTTTCACAATAGGTTGTCTGGGAATTACCCTAGGTACCCTCAGATTTATTTTCATTAGAGTCTCAGGAGTCACTGCTTTGCCATGAATAAGTTTATGTAAAGTTTTTAAGTCAATAATTTTGCGCCTCTTTTCCAGAGAGTCTAATTTGAAATGAGACATACGAGTGAAGTAGTCTGCCCGATAAGGACAGTTACGGTCTTTAAAAGCAAGAAAGCGGGTGAAGTTGCGTTGTATTCGTTCAATTCTGTCACTGTGAATTTTGCAACTCGGGTTCCAAATGGGGGACGCATATTCTAAATTACTTCGTACTAGAGCTTTGTATAGAATTAGTATACATTGGGGATTTTTTAAGTCGCTACAAATGCGTTTCATAAAACCGACCATCTTCCAAGTGGATAGAATGACTTTGTCGATATGATTAATAAAATTAAGTTTGTTGTCTATGTGCACTCCGAGATCGCGTACTGTTTTGGATTGTTCCAAGGTTTCACCATTGACTGTGTAATATGTCATTATAGTGTGTTTTATTTTTCTAGAGAATTTAATGTGAGTACATTTTTTGGCATTTAAAGTCATTTTGTTCAAAGTACACCATTCAGTAATAGAATTAAGATCTTTTTGTAATAATTTGGCGTCGTCGATTGTTTTTATAGTTTTGTACAATTTCAAGTCATCAGCATATAAAGAGTATCTGCTAAATTTTATTTGATCGGTAATATCATTTATAAATGCAAGGAAAAATATTGGTCCTAGGTGAGAACCTTGGGGTACACCAGAGGTCGGGAAAAAGGCAAACGATTTAAAGCCCTGGGCAGTAACTCTTTGAACTCTGTTATACAGATATGACTTAACCCAAGTCAAAAGGTTTCCATGGATCCCATATTGTTGGAGTTTAGACAGTAGTAAGTCATGATTGACTGTGTCAAACGCGCTGCTAAAGTCAGTATATATTGAGTCAATATCAGTTTTATTGTCTAGATTAAGTGCTAGATCAGAGACATAGTCTAGAAGATTTGTCACTGTAGATTTGCGTGAACAAAATCCATGCTGATGGGGAGAAATCACATTGGAAAGGTGTTTTGCTAGCAGAGGATACACTACTTTTTCAAAAAGCTTAGAGAACACACTTAAAATGGATATAGGTCGATAGTTCTTAATATTAGATTTGTCACCTTTTTTTATGGATGGGAACAACGTTTGTGTCCTTCCACCTATTGGGAAATACCGCATATTGCAAAGATTTTTCGAATAATATTTTCAATGGCAGAGTTAAATACTTCTTTGTGTGATTAATAAAAACGGGGAATCCCATCTGGGCCAGCGCCTTTATTTGGATTCACGGACTTTAAAACTTTATCAACATCTCGTTCAGTAATGTGTATATTGCTAAGGGAGAACTGTGGATAGCGATCGTCCAAATGAATGAACTGGTCATCATCTCGCGGAGAGTAAATCGAGGAGAAATGCCTAGCAAAAAGGTTACAAATCTCTTCTCTATTGCAGGTAATTTTGTTGTCTAAAAACATTTCTCCAGGCAGATTAGATGATCCTCCCCTCTGATGTTTTGCGAAAGCCCAAATTTTTTTAGGATTCCTTTTAAGTGTGTTTTCCATGCAATTTATATAATTTGAATAGCAAGACAGTGTTAATGACTTAACACGTTTATTGCTTAATTCTAGCTCAAGTTTGTCCCTATTATTGCGGTATATTTTAAATATTTTCCGTAACCTATCTCTCTCTGCTATTAATTTAATTAGATTCGGGGAAACGGGGAACATCATCTACTCGTGTACCGAATTTCATCCAAATTTGCTCAGCCGTTTCTACGTTTACTTCTAACAAACATACAAACATTTATACAGACTTTCGCATTTATAATATTAGTAAGATAGCTAAGATAATATTATTGTTCTGAAGTGAAGTGAAGTGAATTGAAGTGTTTTATAAATAATCTCATGTATGGATACCTATTGTAATCCTAACATAGAAACTACTGTTATTTCTAGAAAAACCATTTTGTCTTAATATTTCGATTTTAAGTATCGTAACCCTAGACGGTATCTGATGCTGATAGTCGACGAATAAATTCTAAGTGCGACAGATTTATATCTTTCTCTACGTCAACAATTTCTGTTCATTACAATATTAGGCAAGTATACCTACCTATTGAATCAAAAACAATAAGCACTAAAATAAATTTTATTTTATGTTTAAGATACCCTTAAAGAATTATTGTGTTCCAGAAAGCGTTATCGGTATGCTATTGTTTTAGTGGCCATATCATGTTCCGCGAGTTTTGTTTTTTCACTATAGCCTAGAAACGTATTTACCAAAAATATAAAAGCGTGTCCTAGCAATTTAACCATTTGCCATAGAGCTAAGAAAAATTATAAATGTAAAAAAATAACGGTGGTAAAGTTAAACACTGTTGTTATACTTGCTTCTGTGTTATGTTAGTTCTTGTTATGGTTAATTTAGTATAAATCGAACCCGCAGTCAATCGTTTTACAGTTGATTTATTTCTAAATATTACAATAATTGAAAAAAGTATGAGGATCAAAAGGTTCATTTTTTTTATAAAGGCGTAGGCCTGGCAGAAAGGAACGTTCTTAAGTCCAATAAAGTGTATGCGTTTAAAAAAAGCTAGCATGATATTCTGATTCACTTAGGTATGTTTACTAAGCTATTTCAAAGCAAGTTTAATTTATCAGAAGGTCGGAAGCTAGAGGATAGCTAGAAAGCCAAATGGTAATTTGTATGACGAGCAATAGACAAAAGTTATATCGAACCAAAGAAATACTATTTCGGTAAAGGTATTTCCTTATAGTGTTAAAATAAAAACATAAAGATTTTCAGTTTTTTAATATATTTACATTAAGGTGGTAGCTCAAGGTCCATTTTCATACATTTTGTTTCGGCTTTAATCTGGGTAACTAAACAAGTATTGGCAAGTAAAGAATTTAAATTCACGTCTAGTTAGTGATTAGTTCTCGCAGTTGAAAGAAAAATGTAAAAATAATTAATAATCATGGATATTTCGGCCTTTAAAATTTCGTCATATTAAATTTTAAAGGCCGAAATATCCATGATTATTAATTATTTTTACATTTTTCTTTCAACTGCGAGAACTAATCACTAACTAGACGTGAATTTAAATTCTTTACTTGCCAATACTTGTTTAGTTACCCAGATTAAAGCCGAAACAAAATGTATGAAAATGGACCTTGAGGTATCGCCTTAACAGCAAATAAGGAAGCGACTCGATGTTCGATTTCAATTCAAAACGCCGACATCTCTATGAAGTTATAAAGCTCACTAACAACAGTCATTATCTACACTTTTATTACATTCACTCCCCTTTTACGAGCTTTGCTTCGCGCCCCCTGTTTTGTATAAAGTTTCAGAATATCGTGATTCGTTTAGACTCGACACTGCGAACTAATGGACGGTATTGTAAAGGGACTTTTTAAATAAGTTCAACAGAATTTGATTGTATGTTATTTTTTTGTAAAAGTATGCAATTCAATGCACACAATAGCGATAACTCACTGATACCTGTGTCATGTAGAACATTCGTAGAATTTTGAACAGTCACGATAGATAAAGGACCGTACACGATGGAATGGTGAAAAATCATTATTAATATTTTTTTTTCATTGAGGCAAAGATTTTTCTTCCATAAGAGTGTAGGTAACAAAGCCAAATATTCAATTGACTCGTGGTTGATTGCCTGATATACTTTTTATATGACTATATTACCGCCACACGTGTGGTGAAAAACGCGCTAGTGGTTCATCCCAACGATTTGCAGCTTTCTTCGATAATTTTTGCCAAATCTTGTAGCTTGCGAAATCCACAAAACATTAACCTATAGAGTTAAAAACGCTATGTTAAAGATACAGATCTCAATCGTCCTATGCTATGGTTCACTTAACAAGTTTTAAAAAATAGGCACATAACATACATTATTGTAAACCAAAATAATACGATTATTAACAATATTAGAAGTGTTGCTTTACATCTATTCTAGTAGTACGTAGTTATTTATATATTTATTTCATTTAGCTAGAAGGTTATCGGGAGCGATGTTACAACCAGCGTTATATAATAGCTCTCAACGCCCCACAATTCGATTAAGCCGTGCGGCGCCACTGTGAGTGCTCTCAGCTGCTTCAGCAGGATGCTCGTTTACAAATTATTTGCAATACAAATGTATACTTACTAAAAATAAAAAATAGAACATTTTTAAAACTAAAATAAGCCTTTAAGTAAATTAGATTCATGAAATTAGGTGCAACTGAGTATTGCTATTCTACTAAAATATTAAGCCTTATTATTTTAATATACACATCGCGTGTGAAGGCTTCCTCACACGAAATTTGTACCTACATGTGGTGTCGAGGGGAGTCGTGCCATACCGTGCCAGGCCCATCGTACGCCGCGATAAAGGTCTCAACTATGACACGGAGTGCCGAGCGTCAAAACTAGTAAAACTTTACGACGACAGCCTGCCGTCTAGACTGTGTCGCTGTGTCTCACAGCTCCGCCAACAATCGGTTTCAAAACGTATTCGGAAAAGCGATCGAACGCCTCATCGCGGCAGTGGTAAGTCCTAAAATGCATCTCATCTACTCGTAAAAATATCTCATAATTTTGTTTAAAAAACAGTATGCTATACAAACATTAAACCCAAAACATTTCCTGTTTCGTGAAAAAAAAACGAAGTAGTTTACGTAAAACAATCGTAACATAATAACGATCATTATATTCCCATTTACTAGAAAGCGTACTTAAACTGTAGCACTTGTTCGTGTACCACTCTACAAGTTTCCGATGATATAGTACTTTTTATAAACAAATACAATGCAAAAGAAACAAACTTCAAATAAATCAACAATGTTTTAATACCGCGAACGAGCAAAGTAAATGGAAATAACACAAATATAGACGCTTTATTCTTTCCCAATGTTTTTCAATCAACAAGATTACCTTCGCTTCGAATATCTAAAAGATACGAACTTTGAAATTTTAAACGAAGCATAAGTGCGTATTATTTGATGAAATGATATTATAATGTAATCCGTTAACAATCCATTAATAAACTCTATAGGCTTACAATTTTTAAATAGTTTAATGAAACATAATAACTGTAACAAAAAGATCCATTCTAGAAGCCATTGAAAATACGAAAACACACGGCAGATTTTTGATAAATTTTTTTCGTCAACAGCTTCGCGCACCCGCATGTTCGCGCCAGATTGGAGAAGCACATGGGCTCCAATCTGGTACGCCTAACAGACAAGACCTATATGACCGAACTAGAAGAACGCATACGAGCAGTCAACGAAGAAAACCTAAATAAAAGGATCTCTTCACGGGTCGTGAGTACAATGACACAATTTGCTTATAATAGATTTAGCCTTGTATAACAAATTTAATATTTAAATGCACGACTTAAACTTCATTAAAACTCATCAACCCCATTATTTAGCACTCCATCTTCCTTTACTATGACTACTTACAGTGCTCATCATGTAATTTATTACATTTTAATGACTTCGGTCTTTGAGTCTACAACTTTTACTCGCATTGTGTATGTTTATAAAGCACATTGCGATTGCTTAGTCTGTATCGTTTCTTTATTAAATAATATAAAAATCATTAATTTCTATAATTTGAGTCATAATTAAATATAATAATAATTCTTTAGCCAATACACCCATTTATAATTAATATCTAAAGCAATTACGCCCATTAATAATATACTCAGATTGCTAAGTACAGCGGAGTTTTAATCTTTTCAACCTACAGTAATTTATATATTCTCCCACAGCTCGATGAGATGGAAAGACTGAAGCGACTTATTTTAGTGGGAAAAACGCCTCTAAAGGAGTGTCCGCCAGAACTGTTCAATCATCCAGTTTTCGTCTTCTGGCGAATGGTTAATCGAGAGGTCGCAAAAGCGTCCAAGAAACGAGCTGATGCATACTACAGGAAACTTAAGGCATCGCAGAAGTTTGACCAGGTATGTATGGCCGTAGGTCTCACACATATAAGGGTCCGTCTACGTTGATACCACCGCTCAAACTATATTTGCATTCTGTTATTAATAGCACAATGAAAACAGTAAAAAGTATGATGGGTTTGATTGACTCTATACCTAGAATAAGCAGTGCAGTGCTATGATGTATTTGTATTATGTTCCCAAAAGACAAGTAATTTGTATACTTAATCATTTTTGTTCCGCACGACTAATTTTCTTCCTACTAAAAATAATACCAGGTTGGAGACTAAATTGCATTTTCACTATTTCCAGTCCATGGATGAAGAAGCGGAGTCTGAAGAGGAACAGCAGGTGGGGGAACAACTGACCGCTGACCAACTTTTCGCTAAATGTCGCGCAGAATTGGAAGAACAAAACAGATTGACATCGAAAAAGGCGTCCGATTCACAGACGAACAATTTGCTATACTCAAATATGAAACTAATGATGTGAAAACCCTGAAAAGTCTCACGGTAAATATCAATCTGCAATTCGTTAGAATAAATAGTAACGCTTTGCTAGTCTAGACAGAAAACAGACACAATGCTTCTTTGAAATCATCCATAACATAGAAATGCGAAACAGAAGAATGAAGCTCGAAATGCTATTTTTTCAAAGTTGTAGAGTAAATAATATCTACACATCAATTTTCACATGCACATTAAATCGTGTTAGTGTAAAACATAATATTCGATACTTGACTCTGAATCACCCCAAAAGCCACAAATAACATTAGGCGTAAATTTAAAATTTTCGGAAATACAAAGTGAAGTAATGATAAAGGAACGATACGAATTTTAAACAAATGTCTTAGATTTGACAACTCCATTAATTGCATGTATACCTACTTATCTGTTCAGTGTTAACATAAAACACAAACACCGCAACGTTTCAAATCTCACTAAGAACTTAATAATACGAAAAAGAACTTCACAATATCGGTTTGAAGCCGACTATTTTTTTTGTACGTACACGCCTAAGTGACCCACTGCACCTGATGGTAAGTGGAGTGGGGTCCAATAGACTGTCGACTGACGAGAGATGACTACCCCCCGGCAGTCAACACAATTATGCCGGCCTATAGGAACCGGTTATACTCAGGGTGATCCCGGAACGTGACACACTTACGTGGGCCACTATAGCGTGTTTTAACACCGTATGTACGACTTTGTCTATCTTCAGCCCATCCTACTGCGTATTACTACTACCCTTACAGATTTACGAAGTGATTACCGTGAATCAGACTAGAATTATCCAGTTGAATTCTACTGATAACTATGTCATTAGGTCGAGATAGCACTATCGTCACCTTTCTAAAGCAACAATGCTAAACGTTAGATGCTCATTAATATAGCAACAGACATGGCTCGTGTCAAACTAGATTTAACCGGACTGATACTAGCTTTGTATGACCCAAAGTGCATTTGTGATAACACGAATGAAGGTACTTTAGACTCGTGCATGTGACAAATCATACGGAACATGTCGGTAACTGGAAATCGATTAGTTTTAACATGATTAGGCGTTGCTCGTGGATCGGCCTGCGGATAAGATCCGCAAAAATAAAAGTCTTGGATTTAAACCGCCTATGTGTTATTAAGGACATAGTCTCTGCGTGCCAAATTTCATTCAAATCCGTTCAGTTGTTTCTGCAATTATTTCTAATGAACATAACACCCAAGCAACTTCACAAACAGTATTAGTACGATAATAAGTAATATTAACCAATTTTATAATAGTATTGTCCTATGTCCACTATTTCTTTTGTATATTTTAATTTAGTGGTAGATGCACCACGCAAGTTTTTCAAAATATAATACTAGATAGTTATATTGTTTAGTTTCTCCCAGCTTAATAGACGTGGCGTTTGGTGTAATGCAATTCATTATAAAAATAATTAATTAATATTTCTAGATAGCTTTTAATCAAGGATTTTCATAACATTTACAATTAATATTCTCTTAAATTATATGACTAAGGTTCTTTAAACCACGGACATCACTGTACACAATTCGAGCTATAATTTTTCCCTGGAAAATATTCTTGTTGCACGCTTTCAGTTCGTATTTCTAATACACAGGTATATCTTAAATTCTATTATTATTTTCAATCGAAAAATTCGAATATTTATAATATATTACTTAGGCATAAGCTCAAGCATCACTCTTTGACTGTTACCGAAGTAAATGTCTAAACTTAGGCGAAAATGTAGAACTTTCGCATTATAGAAACACAACAAAATTAAGTTTAAATATTTGACTTCTGTAATGTGAGTTATTAAATAAATGTACTCCTATTCTTATGATACTGTGTATTGAGTGTTATTCTGAGCGCCATTTCTTAGTCTACTCTAGACAAACGAGCCAAAGCTCACATCTAAAATAGTCACGTCATTAGTTTTCAACCGGCTACACCTAGTTTCGAACCAGACATTAATCACGCTAGTTTGTATAGTAAATAGACGATGCTCCACTCATCCTAACCTCTTAACTCTCAAGTCTTATCTTTAGTATGTCTAGTTTTTAATTAATAATGGTGCTCATTCTAACTAGTATCTATCTCTTGCAGTTAGTTGCATATATTAGACTATATTTTATACCCGTACTCGATTTTTTAAGTTCGACAGATTTCAAATGATAATAAAACCGACTCTGTAATAAAATTTTAGATTTTTTATCAGCAAATCATAAAACTATCGAAAAGGTTTTCGTAAGTTGAATTACCCTCTGTTTTCATAGTCCACTAACCCCATAATGTTCGTTGCAAAGAGCGCGTCGCACTATGTGACTTTGCCAACCTAGCGACAAAGGTCGTCGTCCTCATATAGGGTTTTAGAACACGCGAATTTTATTTGCAGCTGCAAGCAAAGCTTCCTATAAAACAAATTTAAAATGTCACACAGAGTTAAAAAGATTTAAAAAATCCTGGCTTTAAAGGTTATGTAGAGTCGATAGTTTAAATAATTCAGAACGCGATTAGCGCTAAGTATTTGAATTCTGAAATCGTTTTAAGTGTAAACAACATGTAATACAGTTTCTATAAAGACTTATAGACTGCTTTGTACGTCAATAAAATTGTCGTTTTCCTGATAAAATTTATTCCCATGAAACGCTAAACAAAAACTGAAAATCCATAAAAAACTCGACATATTTTATTTTCAATACATTTTACAATGCTCCGTTTTTTTTCAGACGGTGGAAGAACTTTATGCCCTTGCTGACAAGATCATTGGAACGAAACGTATATGATTTATTTATAATCTTTCAAACATTTGCAAATATAACTACGTAAACGTGTAATTTATTTTGATGGTTGAGTTGAGTGCCTTCTATGTGTCCATTTACACCGCATATATATATTTTAAAAGAAAAACATCGTATAGTCCCTTAAAGTAGTGAAAGTAAGTAACAATGTGTTTTATATTGTGTAATAAATGTTAAATATTTAATTTTCGTTTTATTTGCTGTATTTATATACATTTCTAAATTACAGTACTCGTATTTATGCAGCGCTCGCAGCTGTGTCTGCGCGAAAATCTTTTTCCAAGGTATAAAAATCTTATGTTACTTTTCTTCATTATAGTTATATAGTATTCTGATATATCTGTGCGTTAAATTTCCTTTAAATCCGCACAGGGGCGTACCCAAGATGCCTTATAAACTTTATTAATTCTAATGTTTTCCTAGTGTTTGACTTATCGTTAGAAATTAGGATGTCATTCCAATACATTATTGTGTTGTCTATTAGCATTAACGATTGCAAAAAGGCATCTTTACTACAGCTTCAGCTTCGTTTGCATTATTTAACTTTCACAAACTTATTTGTAAGGAAAAGTAACTTGTTTGTATTCAGTAACGATTTATATTATTTTATATTATTGTTCTATGTTCTTAGGGATATCCGACTTATTACTAAGAACTTTGATAATGTAATTATTTCAACTTTATAACATGTTTTAATACACTCTTGACTGCTACCTGATGTCGTAATCTTTGAGTTTACGAGTCTAGTGTGTGTACTTACGAATAATAGCAGTGTACACTCAGACAATTGCTTTCAGTAATTTCTCCGTAAACCGATTATAGACTGATAAACCAATTCACTTTTATTGCTTGTTCCTAGTACTCTTCAGGCGTTATCAAATATCGGGAACGGATTTTTTATAAGTATATTTATCTGCTTACCGCCATTTTGATTAAACGATCCCAATCGCTTTTTTCAATTCATCGCAAAAATAAAACAATCGGAACGAAGTGTTTTTTTTAATTACTTAATTTGATGGTTTATTTTCGGAAACGATTCAAAACTAAGATCGGGCTCGTTTAGTAAAACAGTCGTTAGCTAGGCCCTTTTTTTAATTGAAAACAATGTAATTGTTAAGGATGGTAATTATGTCTCATATGATAGAGATGATAGCCTCAACACGAAATAAACTCTGTATCGATTCGTTTAACATATTGTGATGAAATGACACGAATTCAAGACGGAAATCTGTGGAAAGGGCGAAAGCTTATGTTGTATATATTATAAATATACCTACTATACTAAGAAGGTTGGTGAACAATCAATATATTATAATCAAACAACTAAGATACAAATAATGACTGTTTATTGAAAAAATTTATTCAATAGTAATAATTAATTCATACAAACACATACACCTATTATTCCCAAAGCGATAGAGACACGACTACAAACTAAATCATTTGCGGTTTATATAAAACAAAATATTATATATTTTTAACAACTATATTAATAAAGATCCTATTACACTTTGGTCTTGATATTAAAGAACATTCAATAAACTTAACATATAGGTAAAAATTACAAAAAATATTTAAACTATTGAGCTAAGTCTCAATATTAAACATCATTCAACCGATCAAACAAACAAAGTATACATCCCGGTCCTTTAAATGTAAACATTCATCGATAATACAATCTCTTAATCATAATGTAACAGTCCATTAGGGGCCTTACCAATAAACATTTTTAATTGATCATTAACTTAATCAGTGATTCTTTCAACTAACAAGTTAACGTAACTTTAGCTGACAAAGTAGTGATTAGAAAACGAATTAATAACGTTCATTGATAAGGGTGGTTTAATACTATCACAGCATATCACAATGGGTCGTTTGAATGTCACAAGCGGCTTTTGGGCCGCCTCCGTAGCTGTGCATATATGAGACCGGCGGGCTTGTCGATCGGCTGGTAGATATAATGTCGGGGATCACCTTTCGTCACGTTGGCGGGGAATTTGGACATGTCGATGTTCAAGTAGTGCTTGTTGGGCATCGTCATCTTGATCCAGTTTATCTAAAATAAAGCATTTTATTAGTATGCTGTTTTGGCACTAGACGACAGATACTCAAGATTAGATTAGACTAGAAGTTAATTTTTATATATATAATCAGTTCTTGAATAAATCTCACCTCAGGAACTTTTTCGAGTACGACCTTCTCGGCCTGATAGAGCGTGTGTTGTACTGAAGGGGAGTACACGCCGGTGTCCGGCGGACCTGCGAACTTGTCCAGGATCGCGTCCTTGACCGTCAGCCATGCGTCGTCGAAGTCTACCGTGCGCATGCTGTCGTATATCCATTCCGCCTCTACCACCGTACTAAACAAAAAATAGTTTGTTAGATAAACAAAACTTCAAAGCCCTACTTTATTTTTTCATCGCTTTACACACTTCATATAAACTAATATATTTAGAATTCGTATAGAGTAAGACAATTCTGGTCAGCAAGTGTTTAATGAACAATCTTTACCTGAATATTCTCTCAGCAGCATCTGCGAGGGTCGTGTATTCATCCTGAACGAAGTCCACAAACGCAGATTGTGTTGTCTTTAGAACGCGAAGATCGCTCAAACCAGACTTTACTACGACTGCCTCTGTTTAAAAAACATGCTACTTTTAAGACAATGAATATAAAAAATAAATAATTTATCTTTTAATAAACAATGTTATATGTTAGTTTACATTATGGCCAAATGGTATTCTGAATAGTATATATCTTACCATGACGACATTGCGACACTTCAGTCCATCTTCTCGCTGTGGGTGAGAAAATGAACGCGTGGTTATGCGGCGTGCCGGCCTGTAGCCTCTCCCAAGGGTACTCTACCACGCGACACTTCGCCTGCGTGATTTGCTTATACATATAAAGGAAATGATTCACTACCACCGCTCCAAATTCCTCTGGCGTTTTCACTCCAAACTTCTTGGCTAATAAATATATAGTATTCTTTTGTGAATCAGTCGCTACCACTTCTTTATTGTCACCTTTAACGTACGCCATTTCAGAAGCGAGTTTTAATTCCGTATTTACTTCAAACTCTCTGATCCTGTGGTATTCTCCATCGCGGTGTACATGAAGTAGCTTCACGGAGCTCTTGCCATAACCGTGATCACACAGTTCAAATCTACCGCCAGTATCCTCAGCTGCAGTAAGTGCCACTTTTGGTTTGGCTGGGATATTGATGTGCGCTTCTGTAGACGCAGTGTTTGAGGGCTTTGCATAAATTCTGAAACATATTTGATTAGTAACACTGATAAATAATATAATATTATAAATATATAGCAGTCTTTTTTCAATAATTTACCTGTTAATGCTCGTCCACGGCATTGTTAATATATTATAATTCACTTAATTTTAAGTGTGTGTAGGAAAGAACGTCGACGCATGAAGCAGAACGTTCGGAAACTACGATAAGGCTCACCAACCCTCTCTATATAAGGGCAGCCTGTGACCCACGTTATCAACGTCGAGCACGCGACAACTGTTAAGTCTATAAATCAATCAGTGTTATAAGTACATATAATTATATAATATATGTATATGCAATAAGATTACATTTTCAACGCATTGAGGAGCAGTAAGACATTTAATTATATGCTCATCTTAATACCAATTCAGATTCAGTGTTTCATTTTTATAAAAAAATATAATTATCAGAAAACATGGCGCGTATATTTGGTGTAGATATATATATACATCGTGTGAAACTTTGTATAGAATACGCCACTGTATTCTAAGAACTGTCTCTGTTATGGAATGTGTTCTCAATTCACATTCGCAACGAACATTTCGCGAAGTGCAAAAATAGGTTACAAATATTTGAAGTCAATATCCTTAAGACTGCAGGCCAGACGAAGTTTACTTTGTTGTAACTAGACAAACAATCACAGAAACATTCTAATTTTAGGCACATCAGACATGACATAAATATTATTCTGTTCGGACTTCAATTTGCAATAACAGCGCATACTTTGTGTAAGCTTTCCATATTTTATGGTTTCTATGTTTAGTTTAGCACCGTTTTGGTCTGAAAATAGTAACCTTCCTAACTAGTAACATTTGGTATTGTTTGTATTATGTAGGTAGGTATATTAAATTGTATTAAAATTTAACTTTTAAAAATATCGGATTCGTAATTCAAATGCCAAATACGAGTTCAATAACATTTCAAATGACCCTTCATAACGTTCTATAGCGAAGTGTGTTGAAAATAAACACTAGGTGTACTGAATGTAAAGATGTCGGTATTCCCAAAATAAAATAATAAGTTTTGAATGTGAAAGTGGCATCAAAATGTGAGTGGAACGAAAATTTTATGGTACGATCGTAACATATTTTATGTTCGGCCTACTTCGTGATTATTTTTCATAATATTAAAACATGTCTTTGGGAAGAGTCAATCTATATTGTAAGACAAAATATGATAAATATTATGCTCAAAATTTAAGAACAGCAAAAATATTTGCCAAATTTTCTATCAGCATTCTATAAAATGTTCTAAGCTGCGTAACAATATTTATTTAGAGTGAGCAATAAATATTTCAGAGTTATAGTAGGTATAGCAAACGTCTGCTAGACGTAGTGTTAAACGTCAGCACACAAAACTATAGCAATACGTACTGTAACTCGGATATACGAGTTTGCAACCGCTCATCAGTTGCGAAACAGCATCCGAATAGGACTGTTCCGGCTGCGGCCGTTCGAGTTTAGTATCGGAAGTCTCCGTTGCTCTCACACGTGTCGTTCGATATATAGTGCAGTGTGAAAACAGCAAACAACGCTGTTCGGAAAAATAGTGGACAGTGGTGCGGCTACTAGCAAGCTCGCCGCGCGCCGAGCGGAAGGCGGGCGGATTGTGGTGCGGCGGGCGGGCGAGCGGGCGGGCGGCGCCGTAGTGATGTGACGCAGCCGCTCAGCTGATGGCGCGGTCGCCTCGTGAGCGTGACGCGTCGCCTGCCACGCATCGATACCGCGCATGTCTGTTACGAATATCTGCCGGGTAATGCCACCGTCCACCCTTTAGTTAGCAACGTGTTTGCCGGCCGAGTGTGCACGCCTCGTGTTTACTGTCCAGTCCAGATGATGGTGCGACGCAGCGGACGATACACCGTCAATTGGCGAGGTTTCAGAGATTTGGCGTTCGGAAACAAACCGCCGGATGAAGGTTAGTCTGATGCCGCTGAAATATTCAGTCTTCAGTTCGACAAACTATCGATACTCCCGGTATAACCTCAAAGCCGATATTTGACATGAAACGTTCTGGTAATCTATAAAATGTTTTTGATTATTTAATATATCATAGTATAATGTTTAAATGTAAATAAATAGACGAGTGAGCTACGAATATAAATATTTTCTCACAATGTGGAATCGCTGTTAGGCGAACGCATTACTGAATAATAATATAAACCTTATAGCTTTTAAATAAATTTCAATGATTTATTATCCCAACCATTAATAATTTTGCTTCATAATACCCGACGCAATTACATCATTCGTTTTATTTGAGTGAATTACACATCTCTCAATAATATAATATTGATAATGAGTGATGATCACATACTTTAATATATAATGGGTATTGATAAAAATATTGAATTGTTACAAATGTTTAATATGATTGGCTACAAAAATTATATTATACAAAAATAACAAGGTTATTCCAATTTAACACAAAACCTGCGTAAATATTACATGAAATACTTACACAAAATATGTTTATGATGCTGCGAAAATCGAACTCGAAGAACGATGTTTCTCACCTTGCCATAAACTTCGTGGACGTTATTAAAATACAATGTTGACATTAAATCTTGAATATTCATAACCATTTACATTTAAATTACACATATAAATATTATTCAGTTTCATATAAAAGCACAGTGCGTGAAATATATGCAAATAACCGTTTAATATGACTACGGGTACTCAAACGCTAGATTTTTAGGAAAACGTTAAACTATTCATAATTATATCGAACCTGACCTGGTTAAGTTTTACATATTTAATAGTTCTGCGGCAAATTTTTTGCGGCACTTTGTTCAGGTGACAGACCTGTTTTACGATACGCAATAAAACATTTCGTTGAATCAAACTAGGTCACACAGACTAGCGTAAACAGATGAAATTGGTTTCAAATGCACGTCCTAACTATACTCTTGTCATGCTTCTACACCTTCCCCTTAAAGATATTGGGTCAATTTAAAGGCAATAATGTTGCCTAAAGGATGACTAATTTCGACTGCAGTAATTCCTTTTAAAATTGTGACATAAATAATCAACACGCACGCTATGAAATTGAGCCTGCTTAGCATTCTATGATTCTGTTACCCTGCAATTGTGTCCCGCCTTATGCACAACCCTAATACATCAAGTTAAATTATTCGTTATATAGATAGTATAAATTTGATGTATCAAATCATCTGATCCACTTTTTATGACACTTCTGTTGATATAAAAAAGTTGTTAATCTTCTTTGCATGTAAGGCTACTACGTTGCTGGAATTCAATTAACAAAATTTATAAATCAATCTCCGGAACTACGTGACCGATTCTCAATAATTAATCATTCATCAAACAAACTTATTCGATGATTGATAAATGTTAGTTGTTTTAAAAGAGTATGTAACTGTAAAACAAAAAAATAACAACATAAATTAACATAAGTATTTAAAAAAAATGTAAATAAAACACCAATGTTATGATTGAAGAACACAAATAAAAAACTCTTAAAAATAATAATTAATATGTGGAAGTATGCAACTCTCTCTGTCTATTACGCTTACCCACCTCCACTGAATCATTTTTACCATACATTGGTACGGAGAAAATTCTAACAGTTAAGAATGACAGACTTTTTTAACACTTGCCATAAATCGAATTTCACGCAGACGATTCTCTAGAAAAACCTAGTTATCTGGAAATTTCTTAAATTATTTCCAACAAAATCCTGCTCGCGATTTCGTCAATATGGAAAAGTTTTCCGGAACAGAAGTCACGTTTGTCCAGAATAAAAGAAGCCTATGCCTTTGTCACGGTTAAAGCTTGCTTGCTTTTCAAACCAATTTTAATCGAAATTAATTCAGTAGATTAGCCTTGAGAGAGTAACAGAAAGACAGAATTACTTTTGCACAATATAGTAAAATATTAGTATGAATAAGTAAGACATATAATCCTAATGGAAAATAATAAATTATTCTTCCTCAAAATGTTACAAGAATAAAGAATGAAATGTGTCTCATTTCACGATGATGCAATGGGAAATAGCTTTGTGGTATCCTGCAGGATGTGGGAAAGCTCTGAACGAACATCAACGTCACCTTACCAACATACATATATAACAAAAAAGTTGGTTTAAAAAAAACTAACATATATTTTATCAAGTCATGTGTTTTGAATAGATCAACTCGCTATTAAACATGTAAATAAATGATAGACTCCATTTTAATGTGTTCAGTACACTATAACCGTTTTATCTATCAAAACACACATACTTATCTACCTAATAACTATTCAAACGCGTGCACATAATTGTTGGTCCAGCAAGTTTATATCAATTAAAAGTTTAATTTAAAATCGGCCCTTTGTACCAAAGTTTTCCTCAGTATTAAATTAACCATGATTAGAGAATATAAAAAAAGCCACGTAAGAAAAACACGGAACATTTGCATCACATAGATCGTTTGAACATTTTCACTTGCTGCACAGAACTTAGTAAATGATTAAAGTATTACTGTTACAGATTTTTACATTAGATCTTAAAAGTTTTTAGCACTTAAACATGACAGCACTTACTTACTTTAAAACAATATACCGGATTTAACCTTGATCCTTGACTTTTCTGACTACTAAAATCACAAACGACCAGCATGCAAAGAAATTTAAGTAAGTACCTCATTTTAAGTATGTCAAATAATTTTAAATTAATCAATTAAGTATAGGCTGACCAGGAAAATCTGCTCTGTGACCGCTATTTTTATTTTTCGTTTCTAACCGACTTTCAAAAAAGGATAATGTACTCAATTCGTGTGTTTTTATGAATGTATTTACACTTATTATGAAGGTAAGGTTTTCAGTGCAAGAAATAAGTTCATATTTTCTCATCATATTTAATCCCAACATGGCGAGGTTCTAATTTTCTTGGTCAAGCTACATGCAATTAAATATTTTTATTTAAAGGATTGTTTTTTGAAAAATGTGCTAATTTATAAATATACGTATGAATATTCAGTACCATTCATAAGATGCTATGCAGCTAGCTTATTCCAGAATGAATTTCGATCCGATTTCAACCCGAACGGAGCCGTGAGCAGAATATATTTATTTATAAAATAATGAAGCCATTAGCATTGATTATGCAAAGTATTCATAGTACAAAGTTTACTCTTAACTACAGCGTGAGAGGTTTCTCTTAGAATAAATTCCCGGTGCCATCCAAATTGTCGGGATAAAAAGAAGCAATACTATTAATTTATTCATAAACATCTTCATAAACTTTCACACGTGATTAAAAAGAAAAAAGCACAAAATATAATGATACGTGAAACTCTACATGTCATGTAGAGCTTAATTTTTCTAGTATATTTCTGACATTTATTTGTTTCTTTAAATGTTCTTGTTAAATGCTTCCAATATAATTAAATAATAGTAAATATCTTTTTTAAATTCCTACGGATACTTACAGCTTGTATTCCCGACATTGAATGAACATTATGCAGCAGGGGTGCACAACTTACTGTCGGCGATTTAAATTTTAGGGTCATCAATCTACCGTAAAATCTTTGCTGGACATGTGAACAACTATCTTAACCGTTCCGAAAATACGGCCATTTTAAAACCTTAAAAAAAATTTTAGCTCTTTACCCAACTACAGCGAAGAAAGGTACCGATAATGATTAAATTTTAATTAACCCCGCACTTTAATTTGGAATACAAAATTGATGTACATAACAGATTCAATTTATCTCTTTGTTATTCGGTAACTTTTGCATAAAAGACTTTAAGTGCTCTACTATTTTACGTCAGAGCGATATTCGATTATAATTTTACGTAAAAAATCATAACTCTACAACATTCTATCCCATTAAAAACTATAGCTCCACTAAACAAAGTGCCCCACCGCGTCTTTGTCTGTCCGAACGTGATGAACTACCGAATATATTTCAATGAAATTTGACATAGAAATAGTACAAGCCCTTGGGAAGTATAAAGGTCGGCTACTTTTTACCGGGGAAAATATAAGTATAGAAGGACTTTAATCCCGAAAAATTAGTTTAATTTGCTCCTATATTCATAATTCTTACGAATATGGGATTGACCCACTATATATTATTATTGTAAGTTTTTACCGAATAAAATGGCGAAAAAAAAGTACTCAGATACTTTTTATCCACAGATCAAAGTAACTCCACGTGACAAAATTATTTTTGTCTTAATCTCCAAAAAAATTACCAATATGTATTTATTTTGTCTTTGAACCGGGCTACTACGTGGCATTGAAACAAAGGCCGCAGCTTCAACCATCTTTCTAAGATAAATATTTTCCTAAATCTTTATTCCCGGTCTAAGTGTTACGGCACTAAAACTTTAGTTCCTGATACAAAACTTAATCCGGTTCCTCCTTAATACTTATTGAGGGGGTCTAGACAAATTCGTGACTATTACGTATAAGTACCTACTCATTATTTATTTATATATTTCTTCTTATACACACGTTCACATTATAATGACTAGCGATGCTCAGCACATTGATAATACATTACTTCCATTTAGAATATGTAAATAAACGTCCGAAGTTGTAATGTTTACTAAAACAAGAGAAAAAACAATGAATGTTATTGCGGCATATAATTTCTGAACTAAGGGCGATAACTGTTTATTTTCGCTTTCTATTGGCACAATATTAGCAAATAATATGATAATTCTCCATAGAAAAATGATAAGTTGAACTTATATTTGAATTTTCCGACTCTATCAAACCGGTACCGCAGTCTCAAAGAAAACCAGCGTAAAGTAACAACTTTGCTGTTGCATTTCGTACAGGCCGCCTCATTTCCGAAAACCAAACTTATTGTGCTATCTCCTTTTTGGAATGGGAAGGTGAAATTCCCTGAAAATCTCTCTGTCAATGGCAATTCCTATAGGTCCGCTGTTTATTACAATTTCTCTAGCATTATGGGTGTTAATTACAACAATCAGTGGTCACTTACCATCAATAATGAAATAAGTTATGTACCTACAAATAAAGCGGCAAACCACTGTAATTGATAGTCGTTAACTAGCTAAATGCCTAGCTGTTCTGCCATCCTCGAAAGTATTTTCTGGTCCCACAAGAAGGCGCAGGCGCCTAGGGATTTTCTCATAATAGTAGGTTACTAAAAATCTCGTCGTTACGTTTAACATTACTTCTATAAAAAAATTGTGGGAATAGATACAATAAACTTGAATTACTAATATCTTAGTAGTTTAAGTGCGTACATAATAAGCGAGTAAATACTTAACGGTCATAGAGATACAGGTACACAGATACCTACTTACATGAGCATACCGTTGTCGTTTCGTAAATACTCATAATATTAAAAGTTATAAGATTTTTTTTGAGATTTTACACCCTCATCCCCCCTGCCTCCATCCCTCCTCCACGAGTTGAAATCTGGCAACGCCAGTTACGGTATCGAATTTATTACGATTGACTTTAAATCAAAATAAACTATCTCTATTTAAAACTTTCGAACACCAAGTAGAAGAAAGATTTTAAAAATATTTGGTAACCTGTTTTATGTTAATTTTTCTTAAACAAAGTATGTAGTATTTTTCTACCTTTATTGTATTAATTGCATACCCATTTAAAAATAATTTGTTGAATAAAAACTACATAGGTACCCATCTATTTGCTAAACTTCATAGTTTAGTAGTATAAAATAAATAATTATTTTTTTCATCTTACTGGCTCTGTCCATTGGGACTAAAATAAAGATATAAAGTACTGACTACTTTGACGTTGGTAGGTACCTATACTCTCAAATTAGAAATACCTACCTACATAATATGTTTTGTTTTAGAAAAAGAAGAAGAAAAGCCTGAAGAAGATCTAGCAAATCACGAAGTAATATTTCTGAGGAGTATTGTAGAAAGTCCAGATTTTGCAAGAAAATATGAGGTAAATATAATACAATTAACCAGTTTTACTGCTATTTATTGCAACAGGTAATATAAAATACGAAGAAAATCAGTAAGTTAAACAATGCTCGTATCATAAAACTTCAGATTTATGAATATAAACATAAAAAAATTTGTCAGTTCATAGTAAGCCCTCAAATTTTTTTAAACATAACTAAATAGATTACCGTTAACACTTAAAACTAAAACAAATACAAAAGATTTTTATTGAACATAACAACTAGGGAGCTCTTGGTTCGTTTGTATTTATAACTTCTACTACGGTCAATACTACCTACCAAGTGTTTTTTTAGTTACCTATATGATTACTAATTAAAGAAGTTAACGAATTTTCCTTTGAAAACTGATTGATGTAGAATCAAGCAGAAAATGTAATACTTTTTTAAATATATGGATAACAACTAAGAAAGACTACCTAATATTATGTATGTACATAATATTGATGTTTGGCGTCCCTCATGCATAAACAAATAGTAGATTTCAAACATTGCTTTTAAAGAGATCTTACAACCATTAAAGCTCTTAATCATGACATTAATTAAATTAGTTAAAGGTACAATTTTTTATATCTCACCCTCCATTCATAAATCCTTGATTAATTTATTTTTTTTTCATCTACTTGTAATTACACCTAATTACAGTAGAGAATTCTCAGGGTGTCATGGTATTTTAGAGTAGCAACACTATGAGAAGTACACGCTGCGTTCGGAAATCGTATACTTATACCGATACAAACAACTGTTGAATTTAAAATTATTTATTTGTAAACTTATTTGAACAAGAAAGAATTAGTTTTAACTATATTTCTTTAAAATAATGTAAACTTTATTACGAGGTATTAAAGTTGATATCAATGTTTCAACAATAATAATAACAATAACGAAACATTTTGTCTGTCAAAGAAAATCGAACAGGAAGCTTAAGTACTTTGTGAAAGCGAACTGCGAAGCCAGTTGTGTGGGTGTGTACATTGTTGTTTTAAAAGAAATAATTTAATAAATATCGGTAATTTTGTGCTAGTTGATGTATATGTCGCATGAATACTACTAGCAGTAATTATTTAATTATAATTAAATCAATTTATGAATGATTATAATTTTTTTCATTGATAATATTGCCAAAATATGTGCCACGCCTATTGTTCATTCATTTACGTGTTTTGCTTTTGAGTTTTAACGATAGTGGTGTTCAGTGTTATTACCTAAAGGTGAGTGTGTGATTACAGTCCATCGATTTGGAGGAGGAGTTGGTCGTAAAACCCGTGTCGCTGGGAAATGTAAACATAATACGGTCGCTCAGCGAGTACCGTGGCAACAACATACGAACTATTGAACAGGCCGAATTAGCTATTATAGTCTCCAGGGCTCATTTTAAGGTATATATACATTTAAATACTGATACATTTATTATTATATTTTATAAAAAACCATCAGGAATTCCACGTTATTATAACAATGAATATGAGTAGCATATTCATTGTTATAATAACGTGGAATAATATAACATAAAAAAACCCTTTTGCAACTAAAGTTTAAAACAAGAATAAATTATATATTAATAACTACCAGAAACCAGATGTATAGAATATAATTTGCATGCTAATGAAATTGAATTTCACAAAGGTGCTTTAAATTAATTGTATTACCACGTTTTTAGGCTTTAATAGACGCTCATGATCAAATAGGCGCGATTTGGTTGGAGCGTGGGTCTGGTATTGAGGAACCTGAAGTTGAGCAAACCAAAGACGTAGCAGAAGCTGTCACTCCTGAGGAGAACGGAGACATGCCTGTGGAGACAGTCAAAGTGGTGGGCCTTAGGAAAGTACCCGGCCAGCCTTTAGGACTAACTGTAAGTGACAGTAATAATTATTTCATATAGAATATTATTCAAAATGAATGTATGTCATATGATAATTTTTACAAAAAGTGTTACAATATTTTCTGTCTATCTTTTTTTATTTGCCTCAATAAATTCATTCTATGAAATAATATATAGAATAAACATATTAACAATGTACAAACAAAAAAACTTATGACAAAAATATCATAAAAATATAATATTGTAAAAAAATATTTTGTGAAATAGTCATGACAATACCTACTTTTGTTGTAAAGTTAAACTCACACAAAAGATATCCAGTAAGTGATAACAACCTGATATGTTAACAAATCAAAAAGTACCAAAATGGCAAGACTAGAATACATTTATATAATATATACATATTTAATAGTGTTATTGACTATAATAGAAGTAATATTTGACTAAATAATAATAATAGTAAAAAAATCTTATTGGAAACACGGTACATCATTACTCAGCATATTAACATAACTGTGTGGTCTCTTTATTCTATGTATAATAAGACAAAGTAATAAAACACTGTTATGTAAATAACTGATCAGAAATTTAATTGAAGTCCTAAAATAAGGAAGTGGAATAGTTTGTCAGTATTCATGTTCCCTCCTTCCTATAACTTAGGGTCCTTCAAGCAGGGTGTGAAGAAACAGTTATGCATGCTGGCATGACTGCCAACCGTCTGGGAATGCTTAATCTTGAGCTGACTAATCTTTTACTGGTTGGCACTTTCTTTGGGCTTCTATTTGCTTATCAGGTGCAGTGAAGCAACAATTCCAAAGCCCAGTTAAAAAAAAAAACAACAATAAAATCAATAAATTACATATCAAATACATATTTCATAACTAATTCCCATTTTAGGTAACCACTGATGAACATGGACAGTTAATTGTAGCAAGGATATTGGCAGGCAGTGCTGCGGCCAAGCAAGCCTTAGTATCTGTTGGAGATGTGTTATTAGAAGTAGATGGAGTACACATTGAATCAGAAGAACAACTTAAAGAAGCTGTATCAAAACCAAATGACCGGGTGACATTGAAAGTAGGACCAAACCTTAAAGAAAAAAGCACACAACTGATAAATAAATTGAGTGTAAGTTACATATACAAGTATAAACATTAATGAAACATATTAATGTAAACCTTAATTTATAGTGTTAGCAAGACTTGAATTATACAGATATATACTGTAGTGGCAACAGGAATATTCATTTGGCAATAATTTCGTAATTTATATTTATGCAAAAGAGTACTTCAAACAGTTAGGTTTGTGCAAGATTGCATTTTGCAATAAGATTAACTTTTTTACACAAACCAACTATAATTTATGTCTGTATTCAATTTGCTAGTAGAGAAAAATAAATATCTATCAATCTTACAATTTTGTAACAACACATTAAACTTTAAACAACACCAGTTAATATATGCATTATAAATTTTATGTTTTAGTGTTATGTCCGAACTCTCTTTGACTACAGCCCTAAAGATGACAGTCTAATACCATGTAAAGAAATTGGATTGGAGTTCAAGAAAGGTGACATTTTACAAGTAAGTTTTTTGTACTTTCAAATGTTAACAAATATTCCATGGGCCATTTTAACACCATCTCCGTTTCAGGTATCTGACAGAAAGGATCCAAATTGGTGGCAAGCAAGTCATGTAGAGAATCCAGATGTAGTTGGCTTAATCCCTTCACCAGAGTTGGAAGAGAGGCGTAAGGCGTATGTACCACCTGAAGCAGATTTTGTCCACAAAATAAGCATTTGCGGCGCTCGGGTGAGTAATAGATAAAAAAGCATAAAATGTATTAACGGAAATCGACTTTCTACTGATTGCAGTAACAGTTGACCATTCGACCGTACAATAAAAAAATGTAGTTCTTTTGTAACTGTTATTTAGATTCTAATGCAATATTAAAATATTAATCATCTTTGAATGTCGTAATAATGGAACTTCACAATCGAAAAAGTTTTTTCGGTGTTTAATATTTTCAATGAGTAATCTTCGTAGCCACGAATTCAAAGATTCTAGTAAATGAAGTGTCTTATTGTGGAAGTAATACTTACGGTAATAAATTTCCCACAGAATACAATTTTTGCCCATTAAATTTTGATCGATATTTAAAGGTTTCTGATTTTTATACCATAATAAATGTCAGGGTGGAAGTTACTCGGAATATATTTCTTTTTTTTATTATTCTGAATATATAAAATAGTAATAAACACAAAAAGTGCAGGTTACGGAAATCTTGAAACGCAATTCCAAGCTGCTGCAATTTATAAGCTGTTACGTATATCTACGCTATTTTTTCCAACAAATCCCAAACCCTTTTACACAATACAATTAAATTTTAATTCCAATTTCCAGTGATTAATGTCATTCTTATAATTACTTATCATTACAACAAAATGTGTTCAATCGGCACTTAGGTGTTTGTACGTTGCACTTATGAATCACGAAGATCAATTGACTTTATTAGCTGTAATAAATTTTGTTTTCTCACGGCGCTACTGACTCAGCAATCAAATTGTTTTGAAGAATTACATGTTTCAGTTGATAATATTTATTGTTGAACTCTTTGTGAGTGAATTTTAAGTGTGTATCGTGAATCATTTAGAAATGGCTTAAAGTGCAAAAATTATGCTATAAATTTATGACTAATCGTTTATGCATTATATATATGCCTGTGTCTAACTCCCAAACTATAAAGTTGGAACGGAAATGATAACTAACAAGAATTATTTATGGTCTGTTTCAATTACGTGAGACTTATACGAAATTTTATTAGTAAAAAAAACAGTCACTGCACATCTAACACCGTTCAATCATATTAAAAAATCATCGATGTGTGCTTCTCCTAGAACTTATTTTTATTAAGACGTATATTATGTAAGTCAGGCATACCCAAAACCTTCTAGCAAGTTGTCGTTGTACCTTCCAGGCACTAACTGATTGTTTTTATTTACATGTAGATATCGAAGAAGAAAAAGAAATTCGTGTACGAGTCGCGTTCGTCCGTGCAGTTGGAAGGCGCGGAGCTGGCGCTGTACGAGGAGGTGGCGCGCACGCCGCCGTTCCTGCGGCGCGTGCTGGCGCTCGTGGGCACGCGCGGCGTCGGCCGCCGCACGCTCAAGAACCGCCTCATACAGGACCAGCCCGACAGATTCGGAGCCGTTATACCGCGTAAGCTGTTAGCGAACACGCATCAGACCTTTATTCTCGAAAGCTAGGCAGAGATGCAACCAGAGGGTACCCACTCTCGCCGTATGTGTACCGTCCTATGATGTGATAGTGGGTCAGTTGCCGTATCAGGCGCCAATTCCATACTCTTGGCATCAACCTATGGCTTCCCAGTATCATTGAGTATATTCGAACCGTGATTCGAACCCGGGGCCTCAGAGCGGTAACGCGTACGACTACGCCACTGAGGCAATCCTATCAATGATTTGTATATAACGTCTCTTAAATTTACGCCAATGTTAAACATTGAAATAAAATTAATTTTGCAGACATTATCGCAAAAATTACAAAACATACAAAGTTGTGAAATTACGGTACTACAGTAACATTTCACATGTTTGAAATATTTTAAAAAAAATTGTCTTACGATTGTGATCAGGCTTAAACAAAACCAGAAATTTCAATACATTATTATAATCTTGTTTTATTTAGATAATTTATTTACTATAACAAATAAGTTTAATTTTCATAGCCGTATGTTCATTGCCTTTCCTTCAGACACGTCCCGCCCCCCTCGGCCCATGGAGGAGAACGGCCAGTCGTATTGGTTCGTGAGCCGCGAGGAGATGGAACGCGACGCGCACGCCGGACGCTTCCTCGAGTACGGAGAGCACAACGGCAACTTGTATGGCACTCATTTAGATTCCATACGCGCTGTCATTAAAGAAGGTATATTTTCCAATACAATTCGTACTATTAAGTATTACAATTTATTAAATTGTTAAGCTAACTTAAACCCTCACGACACTCTTTCTCTCTCACACATACATACACACTCTCACTCTCTCTGTCTCTTACTCTCTGTATATACCATTTATATTATATTTATAGTGGCGATAGCCTAGTTGGGTGTGGAACGGACTGCCGAGACGTATGTCCGCAAGTTCAAAACCCAAGGACACACACCTGACTTTTCTAAAATCATGTGTATATTCTTTGTGAATTATCAGTTGCTTTGACGGTGAAGGAAAACATTGAGAGGAAACCTGCATACCTGGGAAGTTCTCTATAGGAATTTCGAGGATGTGTGAAGTCTACCAATCCGCACTAGGCCAGCGTGGTGGACTAAGGCCTAATCCCTCTCAGTAGTAGAGGAGGCCCGTGCCCAACAGTAGGACAGTATATAATACAGGGCTGATGATTATGATGATGATACCATTTATATGAATAAGAAAATCATTTATTTGTTGTAAAGGTAAAATGTGTATCCTGGATTGTGCGCCTCAATCACTGAAGCTACTCCACAACAGCAGCGAGTTCCTGCCGTTCGTGGTGATGATCGCGGCGCCCGGCATCGAACAGTTAAAGAACCTCACGTATGCATCTAACCGCAACTTAATGGTGAGTCTGCTTAGTTCTTCTACACTCTATATTTTTATAATGAAATTAATTCTTTATCGAAATTAGATCATGCATGTGCATTGCCATAAAATTATATTTTTCCATTGTGTGATTGAAGCCTGCATTTATTGTGTTTTTAGAGAAACTTATATTATTTTATATAAAAACATAGTAGATTCATTAAAAATATGTCTAAAAATTTTTTATTGCCGACCCATCAGTATTTTCGAGTAGTTATTTTTTACAGTATTCCATTAAGCATGTATAGATCACCAAACAGGAATTTGGCATGGGTTTATTTTTGGAAATGATTCAAAAACACAAAGAAGTATTAAACCTACTAAAATTAGCCAAATATTGTGATGATCAGACTACTTATTATGAGTTTAATCCCAGTAATGTTATTTGAGTTTATTTTGCTGTATTGACGTGTTGCGCATGCGTGTAGTTCGACAGGCAGAGCTCCATCCGCTACAGCTCGAGACGTGCGCGTACGCTCGAGTCGCTGGCGTCTTTATACGAGGTACGTAACCAGATCATTTTATTTCTTTCTCCATTCTAGCTATCATAATAGACGTACAATGTTATGATAAAGAGTTTATTTAGGGACGGTTCCACACAGCAATCTTAGTGCAACAAAATACCCCGGAGCCGTCCCGTATGCGCCGAAGAAGACTACCGCGGGCTTCGATTGGTATACCTGCGCAGGTTTAAGGACTCGGTTCAATACTGGCTCGGATGATGCTATACTCCCTAGTGTTGATATTGGGATGTAAGACCGGGGAAACCAACATAACTGTCCCATTGAATAAAACAATTTTTTCGGATTTTATCACGATTTTTTATATTACTACAATCGTCCCACTCACCATCCATTAGTGGTAATGATAACTCGTTTCTCCCCGGAAAAATATAAATAGTAAAGCGCTTATTGGCCTAGGTTCTCACTAAAGTTTTCTGAACTAATATGTCAAAGTATTAGTTACCACTTAATTGCTGTATTAAAGAAATCTTCTAAACGAACGTATAATATGTACTACATAATTCATAAACCTCAACATATGTAGACTGTCGAAACCCAATAATATACTCGTATGTCCAAGCGCGTATTATAAAATCACTTACGAGTATAACTGCCACGCGGTTTTCAATAAACGATCCCAATCGCTCTACTCGGTCCATCGCCAAAATGAACCAATGAGAGCAAATTTTTTTACATGCTTATAAAACTTATTTTTATTGGTTTATTTTCAGGATAGGTACTTAGTTGAGGTTTTATTGAAAATATTGGTTAGTTGAACTAAAATTTTCAATCAAAAATATTTACATTTAACAGTCGTAAAATTGTAAAATTTATAGGAGGAGGATATGAAGCAAACACTCGAAGAAAGCGCGCGCATCCAACGACAGTATGAGAAATACATAGACCTCGCCATCACCAACCACAACGCTGACACGACCTACTCGAAGATCATGGACGCGCTGCACTCGCTGTCCACCGACCACCAGTGGGTGCCGGTCAGTTGGATCTATTAATATCTGTGGAAAGGATGGTTACATTTTATATTCTGATTCATGTCCAAAAAAGTAGATAAGCTGTTATTTTACTGAAGCAAGCTGGACGCTTGTTATCTTTACTCTAAAAATAATATTGAAGATTTATAATGTTTTCAACCAACGCCTGTGTCCATTACTGGAACGCATACAACATTCGCCAATGACTGTAAACTAAAATTTTTAGATAGGTACATTTTGCGTCTTCCTGCACTATGTTAGATAATATTCATAGCTTATTCGCTACATTTAAATCTTAATATTTACCTACGCATAGTGCCTCTGGCTTTATGAAATTTTGTACATCACTTTTTACCAAATAAATTCCGCTTAAAATCTTACGGAATACGGATTTCTCATAAAAAATTGTTGCGAAACATTTTGTACCTTTATATTTTGTACCACAAAAATATATTAAACATCACGCATTACCACGAAATACACAAAATAGTTTAAGTAGGTTTATAGAGATAAGTGCAATCTTGACTTAATCGTATTAATTTGAATAAAGTGCCACATGCAGTGTTATTAGACAAATAAATCATTCCAATGATTGTAATTTCTTTTATGTTTGCGGAAATTGAATGGACATTGGATATATTTGGAGTGCATTAAACCTTCATATTACTGCAATGAATACTGATATTAAGCATTATGTTAAGATACTTCCAATGTAACATCGTTTCGAATTTATTTATCGAGGCGTATGAAAATTTCTGTTTTATATAAGTAAAATATTTTAATGACATTTTATTTCCTCATTTGGCAGCTTGGTGATGTCCTTTTACGTTTTGATAATTATTTGAATTATATATAGTATTTCGAGTTGGATATCCCACCTAGTGAAAGTGATTGCAGTGTTTAGATAGCTTAATAGTAAGTATACGAACATTATTACCCGTGCACGCCAATTTGAGACTAATCCTTTTGCGATATTGTCAAGCGTTCTATGTGTTCTAAACCATTGCTTTTCAAAATGAGGGGCGCGTTCCCCAAGGGAGGCGTGACCACGTATAAAGGTAGTGTAGACTTTGTCAAACTATTTCTACTCGTATTCCTCGGGCATACTTTTTCTGGGTGAAAGGTACCATAGCCCCTTCTGTATCCTGATAATGTATGTATATGCAAAAATTCACGACCATCACAAATAAACAAACTCGCAGTCATAATATTAGTTACGATACTTGTTCAGCCCTGGCTTCCTCTTCCTTGCAAGAGAAAAGAGGCGGGGGCATTTCTATTTTAGGTAGCATGTTGACGTGCAAAAAATACTTTGGGAAGTCCTATTCTAAACGAATTAAGCATAATTTTGCCATAAGCCAATATAATGAGAAAACTGCTAAAGCTGCGGATAAATATGCTAAATGATCGGGTCACTAAGAAATGTCATAAGCGACGGAATATTTATGTCCTACACAATATCCCAATTCTCAAAATGGTGTTAACGGGTAGTAAAGTGGAAATTGCCTAAATAAGTGTCTAGTATATGTAATGAGTATGGATATAGATTGTAATGTTAATTATTTCAAATAAATGATATAAAATATTTTCTGAAGTTAAAGTCTGTTCGTAATGCATTATATTTTTAATAAAATTAAAATTATTTTTTCACTTTGTTACAATTACATCACGTGAATAACGTATCACATTTATAATAACGGGCATATCTGTTAGATAGTATTTAAATTAAGACCTTAGTAGCTTATTTGTACGCTATTGTTTTCGTATTTTTCGAATTTCACGTGTAGTCCATTGAAATGTTACATTTTTTAGGCCTTACCTTGCGTTTTTTAGAGGACGCAATTTTATTTTTTAGAAGTGTAGGGGGTCCGTGTAAAGCTAAAACCAAGTTTGTGGGGTCGCCACCCTTGTCCCACGGCCGCCATCTTGGGTTGAAATGGTTTTTACGATGTATCTCTTAAACTATTTATCTGACAAAAAAAATTATATACATTTTTTGTTGCAAATTAAATTCTCTGCAACTTTGGTCTAGTAACTTTTGTCGTAGAACTATAAATAAAAAGTTATAAGCGAAAATGTTAAGAAATTCAATGTTAAGCAATGTCCATTGCAACGTCATCAGAACGTGTGTTTATAAGGTTCATAATACGTACAACACAAACCCGCGGTTGTCGGCTTGTACGCGAATTACTTGGATCCTGAATCGCTTTGGGACAGATGAAGCAATTGCTTAACATTTTTGCTTATAACTTTTTTATTTATAGTTCTACGACAAAAGTTACTAGACCAAAGTTGTAGAGAATTTAATTTGCAACAAAAATGTATATAATTTTTTGTCAGATAAATAGTTTAAGAGATACAACGTAAAAACCATTTCACCCCACGATGGCGGCCGTGGGACAAGGGTGGCGACCCCACAAACTTGGTTTTAGCTTTACACTGACCCCCCCTACACTTCTAAAAAATAAAATTGCGTCCTCTAAAAAACGCAACCCCAAATGTAACTTTTCAATGGACTAGTGTATTTGCTTGTATTCAATGAAGCGAGAATTAGATGCATTATTGTATGACATCTGTTCACTGTTACTTTACTTTTTTCTAAGTACTTTACATCACGGTATATCTGTATAGTGTGGCGTTTTTTTATCTATGTAAGGAATGGCTTCATTTCTTTAGTAGGTAGGTATGTATTATATTGCTGTAATTAATTTTAAGCTACATTAGTAGGTAACTAGCTTGTACATCAAAGAATCTCACATTCCGTCCATATTGTTTTGTTAATTAGCTAAGTATAAAATTTTATTGTCAAGAATTATTCAATATACATTATGTAACTGCATCGCTTTATTTTATTTACGTGCTTTGAAATAAAAATGCTATTTGTATGGTCTTTGAATACTTTTATTGGCCTACCACTCAAATATTGGTGATATTTTATGCATTATTCTGGCGCGTTACATTTTTATGATGGCGTACCGATGTTTTAAATATATTAGGGTCAATATGATTTAATCCTGTTTCGCTTCCAACAGAGATCAAGTTCTTCTCTGTTTCGTTCTTCTCCAACAAATGCGGTGCAAGTAATAAGAAGAGTTGCTGCAACATTATAAAATATTTAAAATATGCTACTAAAATTAGAATCAATAAATGTCTTGTCCTTTTTCACACCAATTTTAATACTATTTTTAGAGAAACGTTTCTTATTGCATTACACACCGTTAAATTTAAGTAAAAAGTTAAAATTAAATTGCAGAATCTACCGTGTTCTAGCTGAAAAATAAAATAAAACGCGTTAATTTTTGGTCTCCAACAGAACTACACGTGCTGACTGGCGTGATGGTTAAAACCACGGCCCGAACCCATAGGATCGCCAACTCTGGAATCTCCCTCCCTCCTCCTCCCTCTTTCTTATAATTCGGGTCCTTCCGCCGTAGCGTGAAGACCTTTGTAGGCTGGCACGATTATGTCGAATGGCATGCGATAGCCATCTCTTGCCATTCGATACCTGGACGGCATCGCGCTTATCATCAGGTGCAATGCAGTCACTTTGTGTGACGGAATAAAAATGTAGAGAAACAGTTGTTATACCTCTGCCCAAGGAATCAGCGGCAAATTAGCAAAGGCCGCTTGCCATCCAGGCAAACCCAAATGAACAAGGGCCATTCGGAAATAGTGTGTGAAAGAATCCGCCAACCATCCCCATGCTCCTTCTCGTGTAACAAGCCAAATAGACCATGAACCCCCGGTGTACAGCAAACACACCTTAAGAAAAATAAAAACATGATTTAGGTAAAGGGGTATGAACAATGAAATAATTTATTGGTTCGTCACCTTAAGGCAACTAGGTTTTCAGTCTGACGTAATACATAACAGTCGTACTTATAGAAGTTAGAACCCAATTGCCCTAAGGCGACGCGACGGTTTGAGAACAGCCATAGATGTTAGTACCTTCCCAATAGTTCTACAAGTATCCAACTCAAAGACTTTGCTCTTTGTGTTTAATATTGGCCGCGAACCTGTGTTCTGCCTCGTTAAGGAAAAGTCAACAAGGTCCTTCAAACCAGGTGAAAGACACAGCTCGATAAGTGAGTTTACTTTAATCGAACCGACCGGAAGAATTTCATCAGCTGCAAAAATATATATTAATATAAAAAGCATTGTGCTATTGTAAAAATACTTTTACGTACTTAGGTACTTAATAATAGTTAGTTGTATAAATAATTTTTAGATACTTTCCAGAATATTTGTAGTGCCAGGTTAGCTGAAAGCCATCACTGGAAGCATAAAAATTTCGGATATCTTCGGGCAATATCGCTGAGTGTCTTTGTTCCCAATTTGAAAGTGCTACTCGATCACATGGAGCTCTTCGCTCCACATTAACGTTACATATACGAGGATCTGATTCTAGAAATAAAATATGGAAAAAATTAATACCATCAAATTATTTAATGACTCTTGTTAGGATTGTACAATCGTATGGAAATTGTTTTTATTTTGCTATTAAATAAACATTCTGCTCTAAACTAAATAGAAAACTTAAATGTCTGCATTTGTATTGCACACTGCACATACTTTATACCTTTTAATTTATTTTGAAAAGAGCAACACTAGAGTTCTTTGCCTGTTCTTCTTTGGTGGAAACTGCACCTGATGGTAAGTGTATTGGGGTCCAATAGAATGGGTATGACGAGAAATGATTACCCCTCGAGAATCGACACAATTATGCCGGTCTGTTAGAACCGTATATACACAGGTTGACCCCGGAACTTGACCGAGTTACCTGAGCCACTGACGGGTTTTAACACCTTGTGTACGATGGTCGCTATCCGGGCAACGAAATATATCCTATCACCACCGAAGTACACCGTACAAGGTACAAGTAGAAGTACAATTACTATAGTGAACAAATTTTTTGTCATGTCTTCCGTCTGATGATCTGATAAGTGCCAATCCTTGAGCCAAATTCGGGGTAAACTACGTTTTAAATAGCGGAACATCGCCTCTCTCCAACACCGTTCATGCAAAAACAAGTTCACAAAACGTGAATGATAAATGCAAAAATTGAATAAGTATGTATTCATTTGAGAAAAATAAATACAAAACCTTGCGCTATTTCGGGCGGAGGTTTCAAACTCCGGGCATTAAAATATTTATATTAAGTATCCAGAATTTAAATTTTTATGATTTATGTAACAAAATAATGGAATATACATATTTATGAATGAAAAATAACATGGAAAATAGCTTTTTCAGGCCAACTGCGATTATATTCAAAAGGGCATTCCAGTCGATAGAAAACTTCAAGAACTTGACATTAGTCTACGAATTGACAATTTACATTATGATCTTTCACCTTAGCCATAAGTTACAAAAACAGTTGTCAAAGACGAAATTTGATATGACGTTTATCTAATCGTAAACATAACCTGAAAAGTGCCATTAGACCGCATTTGTTTAAGGCATATAACATAAAATTTAGATATTTAATTGAGTACAAAATCGTAAATAAATATAGTAAAACACTTATCAGTAAAATAGCAATGTCTAATTTAGGAGTATGTGCTATAAAAGAAGAATTCATTGTGCAAAAATCATCGTGTGAATTGGGAGCTGATTCTAATTCAGATTCTAAAAGAAAACTGGACGATGACTCGAATTTAGATAACAGCGACACTAAGAAAATTAAAACAGATGAAAAAGGAGAAAAAAATAATTTCTTTAAGAATAAAAAGAAAGGGCAAAATAAAGCTAGACCAAAAACTTTTCAAGATGTTAATAAAGAAAATAAGCCATGCCCCAGTATTATAGACGTTGCATCTGCCGATCAGCTAAAATTTTGTCAATATAATAACTGCAAATATTTACATGACCCAAAAGAATATATTAAATCAAAACCTAAAGACTTAGGAGAAGAATGTCACATATTTAACCTTCGTGGCAAATGCCCTCGAGGTATAACATGTCGCTATGGTTCAAGTCACATAACGAAAGAAGGTTACAACATTGTAAATAATGAAAAATTTGCAAAATATAAGGAAGACACCAAAAATTCACTCCAACCACCTTTACAAATAAACTTGCAAAAGAAAAAATATGATTTTAGCCTCTCTGAAAAACTTGTGAAACATTTAGACAAAAGAAACAAAGCTTCTAATGAAGATCCAGAGCAGAATACAGCTGCCTTAGAGGAAACAAAAATAGCACACAGTGGAAGTATAACAGATGAAGACTTGATTAAGCTTTTACCACAAGAGAAGAAAACCATTGACTGGCATGATAAATTATACCTCAGCCCTTTAACCACTGTTG
The DNA here is from genome assembly GCF_014839805.1 of Manduca sexta. Classification (NCBI taxonomy): domain Eukaryota; kingdom Metazoa; phylum Arthropoda; class Insecta; order Lepidoptera; family Sphingidae; genus Manduca; species Manduca sexta. The sequence goes on along the minus strand of NC_051137.1, from coordinate 11,460,283 downwards.
GCAATCTACCATTCAGAAGAATATGCAAAGAATATGGAGCTGACATTACTTGTGGCGAAATGGCTTTGTGTGAGGCATTGCTCAAAGGATTAAAACAAGAATGGGCTCTTGTGAAAAGACATGAATCTGAAGATATATATGGGGCCCAAATTTGTGGCAATAATCCTTATATAATTACTAAAGTAGCACAACTCTTAAAGGAAAATACAGAACTAGATTTTATAGATCTAAATCTAGGCTGTCCTATAGATATGATTTACAAAAAAGGTGCAGGAAGTGGCATGATGCACAGACTATCATCTTTTGAATCATCTGTGAGGTGCGCCTCAAAAATACTTGAAATTCCATTTACAGTAAAGATGAGAACTGGTGTATACCAAGATAAGAAAATAACTCATACAATTGTACCTAAAATGACTGATTGGGGCCCATCCTTAATCACAGTCCATGGCAGATCAAGAGAAGCAAGATATACTAAATCAGCAGATTGGGAGTATATTGAAACATGTGCCAAACTAGCTGCACCCATCCCAGTGTTTGGAAATGGGGATATTTTAAGTTATGAAGATTATGTTGAGAAAAGAAACATAGCCCCAACCGTGCAAGGAGTCATGATTGGCAGAGGGGCATTAATTAAACCATGGATATTTACAGAAATCAAAGAACAGAAAATTTGGGACATTTCTAGTAAAGAAAGGTTTGATATTTTAAAAAAATATACAAACTATGGCTTAGAACATTGGGGATCTGACACGCAAGGTGTAGAATCAACAAGAAGGTTTTTACTGGAATGGCTCTCTTTCTTGTATCGCTACATCCCAGTAGGGCTTTTGGAAAGACCACCCCAGAAAATAAATGAAAGACCTCCTATGTATTTTGGCAGAGATGACATGGAAACATTAATGGCGTCAGGTAATTGCGCTGATTGGATAAAAATAAGTGAAATGTTATTAGGACCTGTACCAGATGGATTTCAGTTCTTACCAAAGCATAAAGCTAATTCTTATTCTTAAAAATATAAATATGTACATAATATTGTATATACATACATATAACTATAAATTAATAATTGTGCCTTTTTTTTTTACCAATTAATTAAAGAATACCAAATAATTTTACGAAGTATATGTATAAACCCAAAAATATGCTTTATTTATAAGGTAAATGCACCAGTAATGGACAAAGAACCAGTGACAGGCAAATAAAAACTAATCTAGATTAAGAACGTGAACCAATATGATACAGACTTTCCTTTTTATTTTAGAATTGATGTCCAAAAAAAATAACACTCCAATAACATTGAAGCTACTAACAAATATGAATTCAAATTTAGTTGAACACAACTTGATCAAAATAAATGTTCATATTGTAATTCTCTTTTTTTTCCATTGCAATACAATCCTCTAAATCTATATATTTATCATAAACTTGTCCAATAATAGGTGTCTATGACTAGTTTTTTGCTGTCCATAACTGAATAAAAATCGAAGTTTTTATTTGGAAACTAAATTAAATCTAATTCCAGTGCTTAGAATAAAAATAACAGAAATATTGAATAAACAATGATATGTAATGTTATAACTTATAAGTAATAACTAGATATATTTGGCTTTACTTTTGGTGTGATAGGTGAAGGGTAATGCATCTAGATCAGTGTTTCCCAACCTTTTGTTTTTTTTAGGCCATGCCCCACCTTAACATTTCTAAAATTTTAAGGCCCCCATACATAATTTTTAACCTTAAATTTTTTTTTTGTTCCCATAAGAAGTATAAATGATAAGTTTTAGGAAGACATCACAATGAAATTGTTATCAAAACATCGTAAGTAAAATTTCGAAACATATAATGAAAACCTGAAAATTCTATTTAAATTGCCCCCCTTAACTATCAAATTGCCCCCCTGTGTGTGGGGCGTGGGCCATACGTTGGGAAACACTGATCTAGATTCTACCTTCTCCAGTCTATCCTCTGGGTCCCGTCGTTACAGATGTAGATGCCAAGAGCTATGCTTACCGACTTAGTTGTTGACGTTTGTACTCTTAGATACCCATGGGACCCCGCCCTGTGGAATGGGGGCGTTTGGAGAATTCCACCACGGTATCACCTGCCTGTCGTAAGAGGCGACTAATAGGGGCCACGAAGGGGGTCGTCGGCAGGCAGCAGGGGGCTGTCCGCCCTAGTGCATTTTTGCACATCTTTCGGTTGACCCCGGGATGGACGGCAGTGTTTTGTTGGCCTCATACTGCCGTAGACGCCGAGGGCGTCCTTCGGTGCGCGGGGGCTTCTGAGCCCCCCCCCCCCCCCCACTATAGGACACAGGCCGCAAGGCGGCACCGCGTAGGGGCGGCTGCGGTCGCAGACTTAGACACGTCAACGTCAGAGGAAGTCCGCAGCCGTCCCAAATGCGCCGAAGAGGGCTACCGCGGAGTTTTAGCTGGTAGGCCGTGCATAGGCTTAAGTTGAATATGGGGTTAGGGACTCGGCCCGGCGGTCGCCCGAAGGTCACCATCAAATCCGGGCGGCTCAACGCCGGGCCGTAAGGCACGGTTACCCCAGCATAACCGCTCAGTCGCCCCCCACGAAGGCTGGTCGGTAGTAATAAAGCACTTTCCCGCGAAATCAAAAAAAAAAAGATACCCATGGGACCATTACTTTCAACTTATCAAGACGTATGGACATTGCATAACATGATTTAACTACCTACAAGTGGTTTGTTACATTATTCGTCTAAATATAGGTAAATAATTACACAAGTACTTACCAAGGAGCTTAGTCACGCCTAATGTTATGTTTTCATAAAATGAGTCTTCAGAAACCAAATCCACGCAAAAACTCATGTTATAAATGTATTAGTATCAAACTACGTACCTACAAGAATTTTATTATAATACAATGCTAACGAATAAGTTCCGAAACCATGGTTACCATAATATACTGCAAAGAGAATATATTAATTATACTTTCCACCATAGATTTTTACTATGTATGCTGTATAATATGCTTAATTCTCAATTATATGTACATATTAGGGGCCGTTCAAGTATTACATAACGCTATTTGGACTGGAGGGGGCGTCTTGTAAAACGTTGCGATGCGTTACAGGCGCGGGAGGGGGGATTCGTACAACGCATTATGTAACATTGTATTTTTTATTTAAAAAAAAATAATAATGAAAGATATTATAGCGATTTTCCGATACTTTGCGACAAATATTGTAATTTTAGAGTTACATAACTTTATACTATGGGACGGGGGGGCGTACAGAAAAACGTTACGGCGCGTTACATGGGGGGGTGGGGGGGGGGGGGGGGTGTAGGGATCGAAAATCTTCAAAAATTGCGTTACGTAATACTTGAACAGCCCCTTATTATCATTTATAACAAGTGTCAACACTACTAAAATCTTTTAATCTACTCGTAGTATATTACTTACTGTATGTAAACTACCAAGAAGTCCACGGATAAATGATAAATAAGTGGATACATGGCAACTTATCTATGGGAAACGGCCCGTGTATTTTTTCAAGAATAATCTATATCTACCTATAATACTCTATACTAATACTATACTACTACTAACTATACTAATAAATGAAAAAGCTCACTCTACCTTGTCTGTAAGTATGAAGGACTTAACTTGTGTAAGAAGTCAATTTAATACTCTCTTGAATGCACTCAAAGAAGCAATAGCGTTGGTCGTACCACGAACCAAACAGATTCAACACGTCAGAAATAAACCATGGATTAGTAATGATACAAAAAAACTAATGAAACAGAAATGCAGATTATGGGACAGATACTTATTAACCGGGCTTGATAATTTCTATATGGATTACAGGAGAATTAACAATAAATTAACTAAGCTAAACAAGTCAGCACGAATGAAATATGAAACCACATTAATAAACTGTGGACCAAAAAGATTCTACTCTTATATAAGACAACAAATAACTTCCAAGGTAAGTGTACCAAGAGCGCTATACAACCGCCAAGGTCAAATTGTTACTCAGCCTCATGAAATTGCTTCAGCATTCGCAGATCAATTTGCAAGCGTATTTCAGATAGAACCACAAGGAAATTTACCTATCTTAGATCCGAATTACAGAGTGGAGGACTGTATAGAAGATATATTGTTTACTAAAGACAAAATTAAACTTGCGATTATGGAAATGAAACCGGATTCCTCATCTGGACCAGATAACATTCCTGTAACAATATTACAAAAGTGTGACATTAATGAATATTTAGTAACAATTATGCAGACTTCATATGAAACAGGTATCTTACCAGAGTTATGGAAGACTGCCATTGTAACTCCTATTTTTAAAAAAGGAAATAAATTAGATCCAACAAACTTCCGACCAATAAGCTTGACCAGCGTAATGTGCAAAGTTATGGAAAAAATTATTGTCCAACATATGAGAGATTTCTTTTCCCATTACAGAGTCGTACCAGAACAACAACACGGTTTTTGTCCACACCGCTCTACTATATCAAATTTACTGTCGTGTCTATCAACATGGACAAAATCTTTTAATGTTAGAAATCCCGTGGATGTCATCTATCTGGACTATGAAAAGCTTTTGATAAGGTTCCAATTAGAAGGCTCCTACAAAAACTGGAACATGTAGGTATACGCGGTAAACTACTATACTGGATTGAGTCATTTCTGAGACAAAGAACTTTCCAAGTGAGGGATTGGTGATACATTGTCAGAACAACGAGAAATTTACAGTGGTGTACCACAGGGATCAGTTCTTGGACCAGTTCTGTACATAATTTATACTTTCGACCTTCCCAAATGCCTGAAATGTGAAGTTAGCATATTCGCCGACGATACTAAGATATTTGCGAACCCATTATTGGATTATGAACAACTGCAAAATGATTTAAGCAAAATTGCAAACTGGTCAAAGGAATGGCTTATCAATTTGAATATTTCCAAGTGCACCGTACTACATATAGGTATTCGTAACCCTCGCCTTCCATATAGATTGAACAATGAGCAGTTATTGGCAGTCAAGATGCAAACCGATCTCGGCGTAAAAATTACGGAAAATTTAAAGTGGGGCGAACATATAATGTCAGTCACCAAAAAGGCGAATAGTCTTATTTATCTGGTTAAGAAAGCTTTTAGGCATTTGACCCCGGAAATGATGCTGAAAATCTATAAAACATTTATTCGACCAATTCTGGAGTATGCTTTTCAAGTGTGGAACCCATACTTTGTTAAGGATATTGAGCTATTGGAAAAAGTGCAACGTAATTTCACAAAGACGCCAAAGCTTCTGAAACACCGTCCATATGAGGAACGCCTTGAAGTATTGAAACTAACCACCCTAAAGGATCGCAGGCACCGTGGTGATCTCATTGAAACTTATAAAATATTAAATGGACACTATGACATCCAGGGGTTCCATAACATATTTAACCAAGACACCAATGTACGTCTCAGGGGCCATAACAAAAAACTAATCTCCACCATGTCCAATAACAAACCACATATGCATTTCTTGACGAACAGAGTAGTAAGAGCGTGGAACAACCTCCCACAGGATGTGGTTGCAGCAGAAAATGTGAACATGTTTAAAAATAAACTTGACAAATATTTTACTGGGAAGTGAAACTGGAATTGAGAATTACAGGATACAGGCATATCAGTTAAATATACTGCCTGCCTGATAACAAACAATAATAATAATACGTAAAGCCGTCGAGTTTGTTTGTACGCGCTAATATCGGAAACTACTGTATTGATTTGAATAGAAAAAAATATGTGTTGGATAATCCATTCAGAAAAGATGGCTATAGGCTATGAACATCACGCTATGACCGATGGAGCGTAGCATGAATGGAAAATGTTATAAAAACGAAAATGTATTCCTTTCCAGAGCTTTCGTTGACTCTGCGTAAACGGGTAAAGTTACACAACAAATACAATAATGTGACTAAATTGTTCCTCTTAAAAAGTTCTAAAAAATATATAATGAAGCAGTCTCCCTCGAATCTAGCTGCAGATTATAATAAATTTATATGGTGGCAAGAAGATATTCCATATTCTTAATTTGTTGCAATTCCTATCAGGGCCGTAGCTAGGGGGGGGGCATTGAGGGGCAATGCCCTACCTTAAAATGCTAATGCCCTACCTTAAAATACTAATGCCCTACCTTAATAATGAACTAAATTGTACATTACGACTCAATGAATATATATGGAGCAGCGGTTTTATTTTACGATTTGGAAGTTGGTCCCATAGTAAGTTATTCGTATTGTGGGGTGAAATACCTTCTTTCGAGATTTAGGGGAATTTTGTTACAATCTGTATATTAGCTTAAAAATTACGTAAGTTTTTTTTTGCTCACTTACACAAGTTAAGGAAACCAAAAATCGATTGAGCAGATCAGATCTAGTAACATTTTTATTTCCGCCCTGCTTGTAAAAACAGCTGCCCTACCTTAAATTCAAGTCTAGCTACGGCCCTGATTCCTATATTTGGTCTATACTGCGAATAATCTAAGGCTAACTGGCTAGGTGCCATTAAAATCGTAAAAGGCCATTAAAACAGTGCAAAATTTTATTTTTGTTCTATTCATACAAGTTACATACACACTTAAGAAATAATACACGCACACTAGTCAAATCAGATTCAGAATAGCTAAATCTTACACATAAAAGTTGCTTATTTTAAAAATACATAGTCCTTATTATTAATACACACTATGTTTCGACAATTTTCAAGATCAATATAATTATGTTTATGGAAACTATAAGCAGCACTGAGTTTTTTACAAGTCCAATGAATTAATGAGTTACTAATATTATTTATGTAACACAATACAACATACAGAGGGTTATAATATGTTATATTTACTAGAAAAAATATTTAAATATTATGTACATCTATAAGTGCCTTTGTCAATGGCACATAAATCAGTAAAATATGTGCATATTTTAATAAACTAATTAAATATTGCAATATACAAAATGCAGATGAAAAAATGTAAAAAACTAGATTCTTCTATTAGAGCGTATAAGTAGTATACGCATTATTATTTGCTTTGTACATGAAATACGGGAATATTGGCAATCGAAACAATCCCTTATGACATAGAATTTATGGAATGGCATTTAGTTGATTTATTGTATGATTAAAAAGACATAAGATGTTTTCACGACGATCCTAGAAATCCAAGGAAGTTCATCGTCTTCTGCGTCGACGAGAGTCTCCATTATATCCATTTTCTGTAAAAGAAATATTCTAACTTATTTCTCGAGAATCCCAACCTTTGTTTTTTGCATTAGGATAACATATATGCCACAGTAAATTTGTACAGTATCAGAAATATTGTTTAGGCAGATACGACGCAACTAGTTATAAAAGCGAAAGGCGTCATATCTAGTCCGATTTCGATAATCGAGGTGAGTTTGCATTGGTTCGAATATAACAAACCTCAGATGTTCACCGTCGGCGATTCCTCTGGCGGTCATTGTACCCCATGGAGCCATTAGCCAACGCACCACTCTGATTGTTCTGCTCTGCACCAACACCGTATGGCCTTCCAGGACCCATGTTTTGCTGACCATAATATTCCATAGTATTTTTAGCGGAATCATAACCTTCATTAGTGTCATTTGACTGTGGATTGTCCCGCTTATTATTTTTAGGGCCATATGAACCAAAGGCTGTGAAATTAGCGCCTTGAGACCCGACGTCGCCGCAGTTCTGAGGGAGCATGCGTGGCAATAGGCTCCCATGGGGTATGCCGAGACCGCCAGAGGCATATCCATAGCCGGGCGGTTGACCCAGGCCGCCGCCCTCGGGGCCACCGAGTCCTTGAGATCCGAGACCGCCAGAACTCGTATTCTCCGAGTCATAATCGTCGTGGTTGCGTCCTCTTCCACGACGTCGTCTATCACGGCCCCTTGAACGGGAGCCTGAGGAGCCGGCATCTGAGCCAAGGCCGCCATCGGAGCCAAGGCCCCCGCCAGAGCCGAGACCTCCGCCCGAGCCGAGGCCCCCGGCGGAGCTATAGCTCCCGCCTGAGCCGAAGCCTCCGCCGGAGCCTAGGCCCCCACCGGAGCCGAGACCACCGCCGGAGCCAGATCCGTGGCCCCCGCTAGAGCCCAGGCCACCGCCAGAGCCGAGGCCCCCGCGCGAGGCCAGGCCGCTGCCAGAGCCGAGGCCACCGGAGCCCAGGCCGCCGCCTGAACCGTGGCCGCCAGATGCCGAACCATAGGAGACGGAATCGCCGAGCCCGCCTGAGCGAGCTCCACGCTTTCTGGAATCTAACTCGAGCCCACTTTGTCCCGAGCCGCGCCCGTGAGCACCATTGGCGCCAATATCGGATGTGGGGGGAGGAGGGGGTGGTGGTGGAGGAGGTGCTGCCCATCCACCATTGGGCATCATTGGATTTGGAAATGCAGGTACCATCATACCATATTGATCAGCTGGGAAATAGGGTGGCATTACAAAAGGCTGAGTGTTCAAAGTTGGGGGAGGAACAGACATATTCATCTGTGGGTTAAGAGCCATCAATGGGGGTATTTGATTTGAATGTTGCATTTGGTTTGAATTTAGATTATTGTGATTTAAAGTCATATTTGTGTGTAAAGGATCATTTTTTTGTGAGAAAGGTACGTCATTCTGACGGGAAGGAGATGAGGGACGTTTGCTTTTAGACTTATCATCGGACATCGGAAGTTGGGGGCCAATGGGTGTGGGCAAGAGAGATTTTGGTGTAGGCAATAATGCTTGTGGCGCCTGCTGCGGCGCTATATCAGTAGAGTCCTTTGTGAGACTACACTTGCCTGAACGGGATCGACTACGCGAACGCGAACGGGAACGCGAACGGCTTCTTGAAGATCTTGATGATCTGCTTCGGGAGGATCTGGAAGAGCTGTGGCGACGACGGCGGCGGTCCCGTGAGCGAGAACGCGAGCGGGAGCGGGTGCGCGAGCGGCGGCGGCGCGACCGCGAGCGAGAGCGTGAGCGGCGTCCGCGCCGGTACCTTCCCCCGCGACCACGATGACCTGCACAAAAATTAACAATACATTACAATAATATAAAAACATTTAAATAATATCACTCTAAAAATATACTCTCTAAATTAAATTGTGCCTGCCAGCCATGAACATTGCCTTGAACTGACGAGTTAAGAGTTAAGATTCAAGTTAAGATTTGTTTACCATACTATGTAATGGGAGTTCATAACTTTCGTTTCTTTTTAAACATTTATTTTTATAAAGAACTAACTACTAAATTTCTGTTTGAGGATAAATTTACGATCTGTAAATATTTGTATATAGACAACAAATTGACTAAGATAATAAAACTTACGTCGACTGCCACCCCCTCCTCGCTCAGCAAGTTCTTGTAACTTAGGATTGACAACTTGCTTGGCTTCTTTCAATACAGATATAAGGTCTGACGCCTTTGCGGCATTAGACGGTGTGAAGAAGGTGTACGCCGTTCCAGTTTTATTTGTACGTCCCGTTCTTCCAATGCGATGCACGTAATCTTCAGAATTACTGGGATAATCAAAGTTGATGACAAATTTAACATCATCAACATCTACAAAACAAAAACATATGTTAAAATATGACACCACAAATGCTGATAAAAATGTTTTTAAGAACAAGCAGACAAAAGCTGTATAAAGAGCATTTGTCTTACACATGTTATGTAATTTAATTATTACACTACATTTTGTTTTGATTCTGATAGTAAATTCCAGTCAAAATGGAAGATAAAACACTGAATAACTGTCACAATCATATACAATATTTATTTAATTTAGTAAGGGAGTAAGCATTCAACAAAAGCCAGTCTTATAAAAATTAATAATAAAAAAATATTAAATGGAAAAACATACCTAAACCTCTGGCAGCAACATCAGTTGCTACAAGAATAGGTGCTTTCCCACTTCGAAAATCTGTAAGAATTTTGTTAATTTAAAAATACATTCCCTAATTTGTTAAATTTTGCTAAGCTTCTAAAAAAATCTAAATTTGGTTTATTATTTAACAATGTGTTACATGTTTGATTCATGGTTTATTAAAATTTACAACAAAAAATATACTGACTCATCCAAACATAGACCAGTTTATGAACATATATTACTGTGTGCTTAATAAATCTCCGTACAAAGGTTTTAAATGTTCCTATTTTCTTTAAATTGCCTATCATTTGTTTGAGCGGCTTACTTTCATCAGATGTCACCACAACCTTGTCTGAATGATCCACAACTTACATGATTAATCTTCAATCACATCTTTTAATCACACTCTAATGTTGTGTTGATTTTCTTGACAAAGTTAACAATATGAATGTAACATGAACTTAAACTGTAATTCTCATAATACAACCACTCACATTCTAAATCTCTTAAGGTTCCAAAACAAGATTAAAATATTGTGTGTTGGAAATGAATGTTTTAGCTAAAACATAATAAATCCAATATTTTTCGAAAAAAAAAAAAGAAAATAAATATATACATAAAGGATTTTATTAAATAACTATTTGGTAACCTTAAGAGACAGAATGAGGCAAATGAATTTCTCTACAGTCATGTAAACTTACTAAGTACACAGATGCCATGAGTGTATTATGTCTTGTGTGTCTATCGTGCACATTATCAAATTCAAGAGCTAGAGGAGGCCGGTTACAGCTCGACCGGCGGAGACGAGAACCGAAAGCCGAACACCGAGCTCGACAGCCCCGAAGCGCATCGAGGCGCTATCGAGGCGCGCGGTGCCGCCTACGGCACTACGAGCGTGCGCGCCCGAGTCGGCGAGGGACAGCCTCGCCGCCCCGGCACGAGAAGCGGCTCGGACCGGCCGCGGGAGCGAGTCACGAGTGCTTAGGGCTTAGCCCCGACAACTAGAGGCGGCGCGGTGCGGTGCAGCATGCGGCGGCGAGCCCAGCCCGCGCGCCGCCCGCCGCTCCCCGCCGCCTGCACATGCGGACATTACGTCAGAGAATGGCAAACATGTCATTCGTCACTCCTGCGCGCTCCCGCCGCACGCCTCCGGTACACGCCGCTTCTCAATACTCTCTAGTACCACTACTATATTGTCAACACTGCCGCCGATTTTTAAGCAAATTGAATTTATTGTACTGAATGAACTTCACAGATTTCTTTGCTATTACTATGTTGTAGTGCTGTCAAATATCAATCTGGCAAAATGAATTTCAAAAGTAATTGATAAATATTTACAATAGATGAAATTGTATTCTTACCTTGCAGAACCCAATCTCTTTCATTTTGTGATTTGTCTCCATGAATACAAACAGCTGGCCACCTACATGTTAAAAATAAAAGAAAAGAAATAAGTAAAAATTAAATAAAAATAACATCACATCAAATAAAAAAATTACAACTACTCACCCATCCCTTTTCATTTTTCTAGTTATATCATCCACACGTCGTTTGGTCTCAATAAAAATTATAGTTTTGTTCTCCTTCTCTGCCATAATTTCCTTCAGCAGTGTACTAAGTTTAGTTTCTTTTTCATATTCCATACAGACATCTATAATCTGCAATATGTTATGATTGGCAGCTAATTGTAAAGAGCCAACATTGATTTGTAGATAATCTTTCAAAAACTCAGAAGCTAAACTTTGCACCTCTCTGGGCCAAGTTGCAGACCACATAAGAGTTTGACGATCAGGCCTAATCTGTTCAATAATTTTGCGAATCTGGGGTTCAAATCCCATGTCCAACATTCGGTCAGCTTCATCTAATACTAAGTAGGTGGTACGTTTTAGATTAGTCCTTCCACTTTCCAAGAAATCTAGTAATCGGCCAGGTGTTGCAATTACTATTTCCACACCAGCATCCAAGTCTCGGGCTTGAGGCCCTTTGGGGGCACCTCCAAACAAGCATGTGTTATGAATTTTGGATGTGTTAGCAAACTTGTCACATACTTCCTGGATTTGCTGAGCTAATTCCCTAGTTGGAGCCAAGACAAGAGCAATGGGACCATCACCTCGGCTTGATTTGGGTTGATGGTTGATATGGACTATAGCGGGCAGAATGTATGACAAGGTTTTGCCTGATCCTGTTGATGCTATGCCCACCATGTCGTATCCACTGAGGGCTATGGGCCAACCCTGAGCCTGTATAGGGGTTGGCTTTGAAAATCCCATTTTATCTATTTCATCCATCACATAATCAGGAAAACCGGCTTCATCAAAAGTTAAAGTTGGCTTGGGTATGTTACGTCCTTTCAAAGTTATCTCATTGTCACTTCTCCACGCTTCCACATCCGATTCTGGTCTATTTTCAACATCAGGGTGAGGTATGTAAAAATCTTTCTTGAATGGCTTCAATCTACTCAAATCCCATTTAGGTTTTCGCAAATTGGCGCCAGGATTACTTCGACGCCCACCGCCGTAACCTCCTCCGCCACCTCCGCCGGATCCGAGTCCGTATCGAGGGCTCCTGCTGCGGCTCCTACTTCTACTTCTACTACGACTGCGACGTCTATCTCGGCTGCGATCCCTAGGAATTCACAAGCACAAATATAAAATTACAATCTGCATGTAACTTACACGTACAACGCTTTATTGAATTGTTGAAAACGCTTATTCACAAAACGAACATGTGTAACCAACGGTGATTTATTTACCTTCCTCGGCCCATAATGGCTATGTAACACTTATTTAATTAAATTTTTAAAAAAATGTTATACACTGTAAACATACGAATATTAATATTTCTTTGTAAATGAACGTTTTCCAAGCCGGTAATTTTTCATAAACCAACGCCATTCAACGTACAAAACAAAATGGCGTATACGAGTTAACATAGACAAGAGCTATAAGCCAAGCTAAGCCTACGGTTGTTTATGGTTTTTCAGTTCGTACACGATACCATAGCGATCGTAAAATATTTATTCCCAGTGATATTTTAAAAAGGTCCTATTTACATTATAAATCAACGCATATCATAATCTATAGAAGTTTATATAGCAATTATTCACTTATTTTTGCGAAATATTCAAAAATCATTACATCCCAAATACAGTGGAAACCTCAAATGGAACCCGTTCGACCAAAGTGACGTGTATGCTCTACATAAAGCTTAGTTGCTAGACAAGGGAAACTCAGATGGGAAATATGTACATACAAAGACAATTTTTGAGGCGAGTTTTGTATCTGCTATTATTACTAAACATTGGCAAAATCACCGATAAATAAATGCTGGCACCCATTATATAAAAGTAGAAGAAGAAAAATAATTTTATGAGTAACTGCATGGAAGTAAACAAACTGGAAAATGTTTTGAAAACAAAGTTGCATCTATTTCAGTTGGCTCGAGCTCAAATACCTTATCAATCTACTGCTGCACCTTGGCTGAACGTATATACCATAGACATAATAATATTACTTTCACCTTTGAGCATATACTGTGAGAAGCACGTTTGTGACATTATAGTCTGTGTTTCCACTATATAGGTATTTACTGTCTGTTGTTTAATTTAGTGTTGCTAAACCTATAAGAAATATCAATTACATAATATTATAAGCATAAATTAGATCACATTGCGGCTGAGTTTCGGCACTGCGCAAACTTTTCTTTGATGATACTTTTAAAGTTACTTTATTTGTGATCATACGAGAAAATAAAATATTTTTCTTAATTAAACCTGCAATTTATAAATACTTTCCAGTACTTTAGATTGTTGTTTTTTTTTTATATGACGTTAATTCACTTAAATTACTTAATTCCAATTCTTCCAAATTCAATATGCTCTAATATAATGTAAATATTGTAAATTTACCGGTGAGTTTCAATGTAAATCTATAAAGCTACGTACTGATTAAGTTATTAGTAATAATAATAAAAATAATCTAATAATTAACTTGATGCAATTAATGCATTAGTATTTATGACGCGATTCCGTAACTTGTAAATATTTGGCACAATTTATGATTAGTAATTTTTTTGGGAAGTCTAAATTGATCGTGAATTATAAAAGGATAGTTTCAAAGTCAGCACACAGTTCCCAATGTTGACATTTATGTAATTTTTAATGTTTTGTACTTAGCAACATTATTTGGATCGGAATCCATTTTCTGCGTTGTTGTTGTGACATTTTGGTTTTGCCCACCAGTCCTATGAAAAGGAATTTGAATGGCTACATCATATTAAAAAATACGACAAAAGCGAAAAAGTGATGTTGAATTGTATACAGTCTTAAATTGTAGAGAAAAGCAAATTTCGTTCTCCGGAGAAATAACATTATGGGTTGAAAATAGTGTGTACTATCGGCATTCAATCATATTCATTTCATTACTTCACTTTAATATAAAACAATGGAACTTGACGTTTCTCCTTTAAATGCTGCAGACAACGATATGGAATATTCAGATAATTCATCCGACAGTAAATACGTTACAAATAATAATGAACAATATTCTGTTATACGCATTCCCGACGATGTCGATAAATCTAGTAAGCACTCCTCCAGAAAGCAATCTAAACGAAGAAAAAAGAGCTCAAATCACACACGACCATTGCCCAGGATCATAGTGAAGCCTCTACCACCCCCGCCGCCTCCTGAAACTCGAGAATGGACAGCCGCCACCTCGTACGCCGATTCAAGTACAAATTCAAGACCTTCGACTATGCGAGAGGTGCTGGCGAGTATACCAGGATTTTGTTTGAAACCTCGGAAACGCAGTGGAAAGAAATTATCGACAGCAGCTCAGTTGCAGCAGACAAGAGAAGGCTGCATTGACTTAGAAACACCAGATTCAATTTTAGTGAACACGAACATACGAGCCCTACTTAATAAACACACATTTTCATTACTTCCGCCTTTATACCAATACAAACTTGGACAGCTACTGCCCAGTGTGGACAGGCTTAGCCCCTCAGGCCGTTTGAACTCATCTAGTCTTAATAATGAATTTTTTGCTCGTGCCTGTCTTGAATGGCAGGATTGTCTCTCTGGTGGTGAGTTCACTCCAGAGAATCAACAAAAAATGAAGACTGAAGCTGAAAAGGAGAAAAGTAAAATTGATCCTTGGAAGTTAAAGCATTTTGAACCTTTCTGGGGAGAAAAACTGAGAAAAGAAAAATCATCAATTAGTTTAAATTCGGATCGACCATCATTAAAGACTACTATCAAACTGAGGCCAACTGCCTCAATAACAAGTAGTAGTACTGTTCCAAAGATTAAGAAGAGTAAATCTTCAAGTACAAGTAAAAGAATGCGCTCTGTGGGAGCCGTCACAAGGTCATCTGCTAAAGCTGATGAAGGTATAGAAGAGGCCATGCCAACAAATGCCAAGCCATCAGCTCCAGTGCCTGACTTGTTGCCACTTAAGCAAATTAAGAATCACAACCAAGGCTATGAAGAATGCCATGTAGATTTACATTTTTCAGATTCATCATCAACACAAAGAATGGATGAATCTTTTTCAACCACACCCATTGATCCCCTCTTACTGCCTGAAGGTGAAACAGAACGTAATGATTTAAAACAAGTATTAGATATAAGTGTAGTGACTATAGAAGAGTCAAGCACTTCAAAAGACTGTGAAGAAGAAAAGATGATAGATTCGGATAGTAATTTACATGAACCTTCAAAGAGATTGAGTGATGATAATGAAGATTACAATACAGCAAAGAGAATTAGATTTGATGGTGATTACGCCATGGATAATGCAAGCTTTTTGCCTCACAATCAAAATATGGGAAGTAACCATTCATCAGATGGTGAAACACATTATGGCAATGAACAAATTTGTCCAAATGATGAGCTAATGTACTCGGGACAGGATCATGTGGATACGAACAGTGAAGACAGCAAGGCTACAGCTTCAATTTATGAGTATGATGAAAGGAGTGAATCTTCAATGTCAAGTTTAAAAATTGATACAAACATAAATAATGCTACAACAAATGAATGTGTGGAAAATGTGAATATGCCCTGTGACAAAGCAGTACAGGAAATGGAGGAGACTCTTGAAATGAAAAAGGAAGAACTCAAGAGCTCTCCAGTGCATGAGAACCATGATGATTTTATGCAGGAGCAGTATCAAGATAACTTTAAATCAGTAGATCGCAACATTGAATCTCCAATTGATAACAATTTGTCAAACAATGCGCAAGAGGTGTGTCAGAACTTTGAAGTGTCCCAAGAGGTAAAATGTGAGACGTCACAGCCTAGTCAAGAACAAGAGTTTAAAGATGAAAATATACAGCCAGAAAAATGTGAGGATAAAGAGAGGCCACCACAGAACATAGTGCACAATTATTATGATGAACATTTTAAAGATGCAGAATCATTTATTTTGGAGACTGGTCTTGCCATCCTGACATCACGTAAGTCTATTTATGTTTTAGTATTTAAATACTGCCATGCTAGGTGCAAAAGCGTAATTGTCAGGGAAACCTTATTTCATGATAATTTTATAAATATTGTTTTATAGTTTTGTATGTAAAACTGAGATAAAGAAACTCTTTTAAGGTTTTTTTTACAAGTTCTAAACAAGATTCTGTTACTTAGATAAGTTCATTGGATGGGTATTTCTTTAAGCTATTTGACAACATAAAAATCAAGATTTTGATTTTTTTAAGATACTGTTTTTGAGCCTAACACGGCAGAATAGTACTAATCTTTTATAATATTTCTTAATGACTCTTTAAATTTCTCAATGTTATGAAAAAATAATTAGTTATTTAAATTATTAGTTATGGATAGGTTACATATTTATAAAATTTAGAGACCAGATAATAGTCATATGCATTAATTGCATATAAGTAATTTTGTATATAATGCCTAAATTATTGAATGGCACATATTTTCAGGCAATATTATAATACTACTTTATATTAGACCAACTTTAAAAAGTTAATCTGGAACATTTTGTATACCTTGTAGACCTATCTAGCTTTATTTAATCACCATTCCTTTTAACAAAAAAAAAACTGGTTGCAACTAGAGCTTTTTTTTGCTTTGAGCAAAAAATAATTTACTTAATACTTAGCAATCCAAATTTAAGTAAATAATCTTATCATTACTTAGTTTCTTTTCATTCATTGACATTGCATATTTTAAGTATATTCATATATATTACTAACTACTTTAAAATTATGTATAAACTGGTCCCTAGTTATCAACATGAAATAAAAATACCAAATATGAATATTATAAATAATATGTGAAAGTTTGTAAGATATTTGGATGTTTGTATGTTCAAATGCATCTAAATATGTATGTTTAGATTTGTATTGGAAGTAAATAGAGAATCCGCTGAACATAAGACCATTTCCTGTATTATAGGCATTATCCCCGAAAAGTAAACAATGCTACTTTTATGAAAGGTTTTTCGTGTTGTGGAGTCAAATTTCAAATGCAATTCAAATTGCATCCACCATTCAGCTGTTTCAGCATTCTTTTCTATCAAATGTTGAAAAATGTTTACAAATTATCACATGTATAATATTAGTAAAATAATTTGCATATAGCTTTTTCGTATTCTTTTTTGTATATATGAATAATTATACATATTAATAGCCGTGTTGCACGCGGCTTCGCCCGCGTGTCAATTTTTTCTGGGATTTAGGTCTAGTTATACATTTTCCCTGAATGAAAGTAGCTTATATCCTTCCCATGATTTCAAACTATCTCAATATTAGATTTAAACGAAATCGGTTCAGTGGTTCAACTGTCAAAGCAAAACAGAATTACTTTTGAATTTATAATATATAAGTAAGTATGAAAGTATAGAAGAACAGGGCGCTTAAGTTGCATAGTATCCCGCCTAGCCTTCCTATAATATAAATAATAACACACGGCCTTGCAGTATACTGCGCCTCATCATTGAAATAATAAAATATTTCAAATTACTCAGTAGTCACAATGACTGCAGTCTATCATTTGAGATAAAAAGTCAAAAAGACTCATTTACCAACCTTATTGCGACCGGACGCTTGCATACGAAATTTACCAGTAGCATTATGAATGATATTTTGCCACAATATTTTTTCATAATACTTTCTATTGCAGAAAGCGAAGATGTAAAATATACGTCACATCCAAACCTAATGGAGTTATCGTCGTACATGAGTGAAACTAGTAAGTGCTGATTGATATGTACATAATAAAATATTTTTGAGGGTACTTCACATATAATGTCAGTTGTTTATTTATCATGGAAAACTTTGTAAATAGTGTAAAATTTGTTATTACAGATGTTACTGCGGTTGTTACAATGCCGTTGACGCATAACTCTTCGATACCTATGATGGAAGTGACAAATACATCGGTAAGTTTGTTAAAATGTGATTTGTCGACTATCTGTATCATGTATAATATTTATATAGGTGTAAATAATGCGCTAGTTATGAACTTCGTATGGTTTTGGTGTTATTCGAAAATGTTTTATGTACTTTCAAAATATTATTTTTTTAATACCTATTGTATATTGTATTGCTTACGTTATTCTTGTGACACTTTGCAAACATGAATGAATATAATTTGTAGACCACTTGTGCTTATTTTGTAATTATAATCAAAACCTGCATATTTATTTTACGCGTCTTTTACAAAACGTTGAATGTTCACACCTGCTACTCAATTGCATAGATAGATTTTTTTTCAACACAAATGATTATAATTTTGATTAAAACAATGATCAATATTTACTTAAATAAGACTTACAGAAAATTATCTGACTGTATCTAGAACTAAGATAACTAGCGAATTTATATCAAGAATTGGGACAATCCTTTAAAATGCAATTTCCTTCTGTCTGACCTTATTCCCCTCCAATGTGAGGCCAGCACATCTCACTATTTGAAGCATGTTGTAAGAAGGATGCGATTAGTTTTACGATCGGACAAATGTCACTTGAGGATACAGTCCCGCACTAATCGTGTTAGAAAACGCTAGTTGCACGACCTGAAAATCGAACCCGGAACTTTCAAATTATCTGATGAATTAAGGGTGAAAAAGCTAGACAACGCAATGCTATTTAAGTATCTCTGTAACGGCATATTTTCCCGTCTAACGTTAGCTAATTCTTTTTTCTGTTTAATTTCAGATGGTATCGTATCCAGATGACAGCATGCAAGACGCTGCTAAACCAAAAACGTCGGCGGTAACGTGGAAGAGTGAAAACGACTGGCCCAACAATGAAAACGTGATGACTCTGAACACATTCACAAACCTGAACACGGACAATGCGAAATACGTTAGCGAAGACTCCAAGACGAGTATGGAAGATGTTAACGCTAACGACGAACACTGCCTATACAAAGAGGACAGAGATCCAAGTTTCAATATAGAGTCGTCAAACTCGTCAGAAAGCTGCCAGTCAGTCAAAGACAATATTGTCAAACAGGATCCAGAGCCTTTGACGACGTTGAGCACGAGTAGCACCGCGACAAATATTGCGGTCAACTCGACCACACTGACGCAGAACATGAGGCCTGTCGGAAAGAAAACTAAGTTGAGTAAGGAGTCTAACAGGTTTGTAATGCCGTTATTTATATCGTGTTTAAGTTAGTATATTAAATATTTATACAATGCAAAACAATGTCAAAATAAATCATCAAAATTTATGATAGGGATTCTCCCGATGAATCGATATTATAATTTGAAAATTTTATATGCCTATACAAGTTAACATAAAAATGTTGTGTATACAGAAGTCGCAGTTCGAACAAGGTGCCGCCTGGCGCGGTGAACCTGGAACGCAGCTACCAGATTTGCCAGGCGGTGATCCAGAACAGTCCGAACCGCGACGCGCTGCGCGGCCAGCTGCGGCCGCCGCCCGCGCTGCTGACGCGCGCGCCTCACGCCGCGCCGCACGCCGCACCGCACGCCGCGCACGCGCCGCACCCGCCGCGCGCGCTCCGCCACCAGCCCCCGCACGCGCCGCACCCGCCGCCGCCGCCCCCGCCCGTGCTCGTCAGGCAGCTGCCCGTCTCCGTCATGCAGCATAATGAGGTTACATTGCACGCCCTAAATGTCTACCGCCAGCCTCGAGTCTATGTTTATAATCACAAAAATACTTTCGGTATTAATTCATATTGTAATACATTCATTTGCACCAGAACGCACATACATTAAGTAAGTAAAAGGCACAATTTTACTTTTACTTTTACTTTCAAATGATTTTAGATTAACGAGAATCGTCCCAATAACGTGGGGCAGTACATCCTCGTGCAAAGAACGCCGAACGTGGCGCCCAGAGCGTCAAGCGCGCCGCCATCCAATCAAAATACTAATGTGGTAAGCTTATTAGTATCAATGGTAATTAGACTATGTTGCTTAAATTATTATTTTTTTTTATTATTGCATAAATACGGAGCAATCTATTTTTATATAACCTATGAAAACCTTTGTTTGATTTCTTAAAGTTTTACAATAATGTAAATATCAGTTGTAATTTATGACTGTGCAGAGCGTGGCTCGGTGTCGGAGCGTGGGCGCGGACGACGCATGCGTGTGCAACCTGCGCGCCATGATCCTGTGCAAGAAATGCGGTGCCTTCTGCCACGACGACTGCATCGGCTCGGCCGAGCTGTGTCTCACCTGCCTCATACGCTGACCCCTCCGCTCCGCCTCATATCTTGCCTCGCGCTTCGTCACCACGGAATATAAGCGAAATTGCGTCATCTCGAAACGACTGCTCATTTTTTTAAACTATGTCTTGACATGTGTAAATGTTTCATATTATTATGATAGACGGACTGTAACAAAGCTGATATATAGCTGCTTAGTGAGACAATGTGCTCACATGTAGACGTAAGTGGGCTATTTGTACGTTCAAGCGTACATATTCCTGGGGAATCGAAATATTATTTTTCATATTTTGTATGGAATTCTAGCAAATAGCGGCTGACCGTTGGTGTGATCGGAATGTGTCAATACATTTGTGTGTCTATTTGTGACTTCGTGCTTAGAGTAAGACTGTGCGAAATGTATGATGGACAATTGAAAATGGTTGTTAGGAATGGTGGTGCTATCTGTTTTGAATACATTCAATCGACAAGAAATCATTATTTTAGAAATATACTCAACAGTGATTTGTACTTCGACACTATGTTTGTCGGCCAAGCGAGGAAATCTGTATGTGTGGGTCGGATATATCTCAAAAGTGTCTACATTAACGGACATTGGATGAAGATAGGCTAATTTGAGATATCGCCTCGCACAAGAATTGTATTTTTTTAGCAGTATGAGTAATAAATAAGTTCAACTTATGTATGCGGACTAACATAAATTAGTGCGGAATAAATTAACGACGCAGACGTCAATGTAAAACCGTTGTCTTGCTGTCTTTTATACTTTACTTTTGTGATAATATATTACGCATTGAGTATCGAAATATCAGTATGTATATTGACGCGTTAGTAGCTCTGCAGTAATCTTAGTTGTTGATAGCACACGAAGCCTTAGCTCGTAAGCTAATTTAAATTTGCCATTATTATTTTAACTTTAGTATAACTATCACAATTTGATTTATACGGTGGATATTTTAGTTGACTTGTACCTTCGGAATCTTTGTGTGTGTGTGTGAACGAGCAAGCGTATTTCTTTGTAGCGGTGGCAGATCCCGGTATATTCTTTGCACCATCTGATTACCCATCTATTTTGAATAGTGTTTATAACTAAGTGTATGTACAGATATTTATTGACAACGGAAAGGCTGGTGGTTCGAACATCGGATGGATACAATACGTCATAGGTATTTATAAATCATTACTTGTTGTATTTAAGTTATTCTCTATGGCGTGTACACTAATATGACACTAAGTTATGCAATATATTTATAGTTATCTATAATATTTTTATAAGGATCTTTTACAAATCGAAGTATAGCTTTTTGCTAATTTTTAGACTTCTTTGTAACATTGATATCCAAATTGTTCATATAATCTCCCTTCGATCTCTTGTTTTAATAACCCAATAATATACAATCCCTTATGATTCATATTGAGAGTAGCGTATCGTATAAGAATGTTATTATAGCGAAAATAACTGATTATCAAGAAATAACTACAGGTTATAACTAGTTCGCGCAGGCGCGTGGCCTAGTTTGTGGCAAACATTTATTAAAAACTAATATTTTTATAACAACTTTATTTCACATCCCATTCAAGTACCCTTAGTATTGTAAGACGGAGTATTATCAATATTGTGCGCCAATTTACGTTAACTTATTAATGGCTGTATTTTTTTTTTATTACTTTTAATTACATCATCTCTTAAGCCACAGTAATCGATTGTTATCCTCTTTTTACAAGATCTGTTTATATTACATTATTTCTTATTTCACAGTTTATACAATGAAAAATAAACCTGTAAAACTACAAAAAATATGTTAAATGAAACAGCAGCTAATATAGTATTTATAGGTAATTTGTATTACGTAATGTGAGTAAGAGTAAAGGCTTACTGCGATGAACGTATTCTTTATTTAATAAGGGTGACGTCATTCGGTGCGCCTTATTTATATCATTTAATAACCCTCCTCTTACTATTAGATCATCTCTTATGCCTGAAACTTATAGCGGTATTTGTTATATTTTATCATAATACGATCAAGGGACTCTATTCTGACTACGGGATTATATCCGTCTTTTTGCAATTATGGTCAAACTAATTCAAGGACAGATTTGACGTATAGGTAAATAGGATTTCTTTTATTACTCTTATTAACTACACGGCTATTAAAGTTGTCTTTCGATTAGAACGCCGGTAATTGCAAAAAGATGGATAAGCCCCTGTAGTCGGAATAGGGCCTCCAGACCTTCACCAACTCCTGGAATATATAAATAGGTATTTATATTTAAGGGTTAACGAAATTCATTTAAAAGTGGTTTGGCAATATAACTGTTAACTGATATTCCATTAGTAGGAGGAAATCAGACCTGATTTTCTGACATAAAAATACTGTAATATTCCTTTCCATAAAAAAACAAGCAATGATGTAATTGTGTTTGAACAAGAAACCTCGCGACCAAAACGCGGCCACGTGCTTGTATAGTTTAGATAGTCGATGACGTTGTATTGGCTATGCCTAGTAAGTTCATAGCTACGCCTTACAATAAATAAATGACATTCAGATGCTATAATATGTTACGACTTTCATAAATATAGTTATAAAAGCGTTGCTCACTTGGAATCACAAATTTACATCTGTATATCCTTGCGTATATCATTATTAATCGTAACTGTTAAAATATTCTATGTATACATTGTGTCACAAATACATGGATAAAAGGACCTCTTCAAGAAGTTTTAGATTGGGATATTTAGAGGTGTATTAAAAATTGTAATACCTACAATATAGATTATGTAGATTAAGTAATTTCATAATCTGATCACTGTATGCAATAATTAATTATTAGCATTGTTTAAATTGTGTATACTTACCTAAACAATTTATTGGTATAGCGAAAACATGCCAACGATTCATAGGCAGGTCTTTGTTTTTGTTTATTTAAAAGCATGTCATGCGAATTGTGCGTTTAATTGTCTTAAAAGTATTCGCATATTGTTATTTATTGGTAATTAGTTACTTTAGGCTGATTGACATTTTTTTCTCTAATAAAATTATGTTCTAACGAGTTTCTTTTTTTAAATTCCTAAATCTAATTTAATACTAACTTTTACTTACTTGGTATGGAAATAATAAAATTATTACGATACAAAATATTTAGTCATGACCAAGACTTGAAAGAATCAGGCACGTACGGATACGAGAGTAAAAAAATTTAACCGTCACGTGTAGGGTTACCGTTAATAATATAAATGGAGGGACGCCTATCTATCATATATTGCCTAAAATGTTTTCCAGGAAAATTCCTGTGTAGAGTAAAAAATCTGTCCATCTGGATATCTTTGGGGAAGGTCTATGTTCAGCAGTGAACTTTATGAGGCTGAGGATGATGATAAAAGTAAAAAAGCTGAAAGTAATCATTATCCTTGGGAAACGCCTAGCAGATGTAAAACATTGAATTTGAAAAATACACTCGTAGGGGTAGGTAGATTTGCACCCACTTTTCGTCGTGTATGTAAGTATATTCCGTTTCATGAGTGATAGGGGGGCGAGCGTATCACCATAATATTTGTCTGCCTTATCTAGCAGAGACCAATAAACTAGATTATCTAGTACCTAGCGAAAATATTTAATATGTTTTCAGTTTATTCAATTTTTGAATTACGGTACGTAGGTAGTCTCGGTGCTCCATAAGAGATGGCGCAATTATCAGCAAATGTTTACTATTATGTATATATAACCCACAAGATTTTTCTGATATTCATTATTACCCAATTTTTACGTTATTGAAAGTTTAAACTATATTCTACAATTTTCCAACATGTAAGTCATTAACAGATAAAATTGAGTTTTTGTTGATTGAGATAATAACTCGTGACAAGTTACTGACATTGTCAAATTGCCTATTTGACAAATAGGTATACAATCAGCCAACCGATTTTCTGCACATAATATTAGCCACCAATAAACTTAAAGAAGACGTGAACTCTAGCCAATGAAACGAAAGCATCGCATTCTAGAAGCTTAGAGATTTTCGAAACTTGTCTTTTTTTGTAGTTTCTGTTGTGTTGTGTGGCGGGTGGATGTGTGTTACTTCCTCTATAATCTGAGGAGTAATATTTACCGATATTATGTAGATATTTCCTTCCTATCATCAATCTCCGCTCACTGATCGATTACCTGAAAATGTCGACGGTTCTCTTGGCTGTGGTTGCTGTAATATTGTGTGTACTCTTTCGAATACTGAACGTGAACAGTCAACCTCAAAAACCTGTGATATATGGAAGGGATAGAAGCTTTATTGAGAATGTCTTATTTGTTTCACCTTTCCTGAATGAACCGTAAGTATTTATATATTTTAAAACGATAATAACACATTGCCGGTTTAAAATTCCACTTGGTCGATTCATAAGATTGAAATCAATATTTCGATGATGTCATACTGTTGAATCTCAAAATGATATTAGTTATTCTTAAATAAAAATAAATTTCATCTTGCGGTTAGAAGGTTTTGGCATCGTTTGAGGGAGAAATAGGTATAGTATATTCTAAAACATTAAAAGTACAATACATCATGTAAGAATTGAGTGTTATGCTTGCTTACCTTCATACACAAAGGCTATTAATTAGGAGAAAGTTAATTTATCCATAGTTTTATTTCACTTTTAGTGTATTTAGACTTTCTTGGAATTATGATATAGATCATTAATGAAAAAGTGTTTTTTTAGACAACACTATTGCATTATTTTGTAATGTTGAGATTAACTTTACAATATTTCATTTTTCTATTTATTCTTTCGAATTTATTGCTGACAGCATCCATTAAACAGTTAAAAAGGCAGAGGTATTTAATATTTTGACAAATTTTTTCAACTTAAAATAAATTACACATTTCTTGCACTGATAAAAGTAAAAGTAATAAAACCTATAACTAAATTAATAGTACAAAATGGAGTTGGTATCAATAAATCAAACTTCCTGATAGATTGGGCCTAAGCAATAGCACTCAAAACCTGATGTAAGAAGCTATTTAAGACAATGTTGACTCATAACCAATAACATGTCGATTGACCTTGGCATACAGACATGGCAACAAACCTTATTATTTTGGTTACAATTTTTCAGAACCAGCACTTTGTTTTATTGCACTTTTTAAAT
This sequence comes from Manduca sexta, assembly GCF_014839805.1. Taxonomy (NCBI): domain Eukaryota; kingdom Metazoa; phylum Arthropoda; class Insecta; order Lepidoptera; family Sphingidae; genus Manduca; species Manduca sexta. The sequence goes on along the minus strand of NC_051137.1, from coordinate 11,434,597 downwards.
TTGTTGGCAATAAACCAATAAATTTTATGATTTTGTTAATCAATAAATGAAAGCTTTATTTTTACAAATATTTCATTTAGATTTTGTTTGTGAAATTAAGATTAAGAGTTATTTTATATTCATCTATGATTTAAGTGAGTTATAAAAAAAGTTTAAGTACCTAGTCAAAATATATTTGTTTTGTTTCATTAAAAAGTAGTTTTGTGATTTTTTCATGTGTTCATGATATTTATGTCAATACTAATATGTATTTAATAATATAATGTAATATACAATTACCTGGGCATTGATTTACTGACCTAAATGATATAAAAGTAATTAAGCAAAAGTGATTATTTTGTTTTTTTTTTATCTAGGTTAGGTTTAATATAATGACTCATACTCACTTACTTTACTAATACAAAAAGTTGCACATACAGCAAGCAAGCCAGATTTTAGTTCTTTCATTTACTTCAGGTTTATTCCATAGTATTATAATGCTTTTTGATTTTTAGTTATTCATATGGTCATTTTTCAAGCACACCGAGTTGTGTTTAATTTCATATCTTTGTAATTATTTATACATGCCAGAATAGAATCAGTTTATTATGATTGCTATTTGGACTAATTTGTTGTCTTTAGATTGTAGAAATCCTTATGAGGTGTGTTTCATTATTTTTCAGTGACTCAACAAATGTTATTTCTGCTTATTTGCCATTCCCGTTATTAAAAGATTGCCAACAAATTTGTGACTGCTGTGGGTTTTCATGGCCATTGATAGTAACTTTCCATTCATTATTTTTATTATATCATTTAATATCTACTCTATCTCATTATTCATTTATTATATCATTTAATATCTACTCTATGTAACATTAATTTATAATAGATTTTAATACTCCTATCTCTATATTACAGAACAATAGATTTAATTTAAGGTTTCTGTGCTATATTGTATCTACTCTAAAAAATGCTAGTTTAATTGCTTTGATTCCACTGTTCCCCAGAAATTGGCTTCACTGCACCTGATGTTAAGTGAAATGAAGCCTAATGAAAGATAAATACACAATGTTTGGCATATTAATAGTGCATCAGAATTATTATGTCACATGCTACCACTGGCATGCGTGCCGTTGGTTGGTGCCATTCCTAGCCTAGGCTAATCAACACCCAGTAAGACACTCTGTTAAAATTTTCTGTACATTTATAATTATTAAGAGATAATATTTGCACACCCCATAAGGTTAAATTCCCTTTTGATGTCACCATACATATGAAATACGTAATACACATGGAATGAGATCCATGAAAATCCACTTTGAGCAATACATAGCTATCAGCTGTTTTATAGCAAAATAAGTGATTGCAAAACCTTATACTATTCCATCGCAATAGCTACAGGTAAACCATCATAGATTGGACAGTGCCCACTGTGTATCACTGTAGTGCTTTCTTATTAGCACCAATGGCACCCTGATTGTTTATGTGTGTCATTTTACGGGTATTTCCGAGAAGCAAATCTTTATTATGTAATATCTAAATCAACAATTATCATATAAGCATGAATCATTGTCAATAAGAAAAGTAACATGATATGTCATATCAGTGTTTTAACCATGAATGGTTTTAACTTTCAACTAAATATTAATTAATGATTGCAGTTACATACCTACTCGTCTATGGGGCTTCAGCGGACATGTTCAGACGATCCTTCACAGCTTGATCGGGCGCGTCCGGTGCCCTTGGCCTATCGGTGGGCGCATCTCCCTAGTTCTGCCCGACAAGTCGACCCTCACTTACGATTTATACGAACCAGTGGGCTCGGAACATGAAGGTATGTATGAGGCAAGGATTACAGTCATTTTAAACTCGTTAAACTGAGTAGCCATCTAAAGCATGCGTGATCGTTGTAAATTCTGGTGTCATCTTATATTATAAATGAAAAAGTTTGTGAAAATGTTTGGATATTTTTTAAAAGTAACCGCAAAGGCAACTGAATAGATTTCGGATTAGCCATATAAGATTATAGCCATAATATGTTACTTTATAGCCCATTAATTTGTTTCCATGGGGAATTATGTGATTTTTTAATCGGATAGTTTAAATAGATGGCGCAGGCGTCGTACAGTACAGCGCTACAGTTTTTTTGAGAGACTTTTGTAACGGGAAAGGGCAAAGGCTTATCACGTGGACGAAACCGCGAGTAATAGTTAGTCTATAAGATAAAGTGATTTACCTGTTAGATGTTTTACTTTTTCTTTGTCTTCCAAGTTTATTTCTAATGTGCTATATCAGATGGCACGATATCACGAATATGTTTGAGGGATAACTAGGTACATAACAGGTTACATTTTTTTGAATATGTAAGTAATTAGGAAAGGTAGCTGGCAACTGGGCTAGAGATGTTTAAAAAATGTTATGTATTTTTAAGGAGAGCAAAAACCATATATACCTATACGTCTATATTGCTTTTGGTGTAGCCAACAAAGTTTTATGCTTACGGCTTACCTATTGATTTATACATTCAGTACCTACATTTAGTTTTCCTTCCCTCATCATGTTAAAAGTACATACATACAATCTGTTTAAATTTAGAGGAAGTCAAAACCAAAAGATTTTTTTCCATTTAATTGGGTGATCGCCTGGAATAAATTGTCATTTTCGCACCTTAAAATTATCCGAATTTATTAAAATAATAAAGAAAGAACATTAGACTTCAAGAATTGTCATTGCAATTTTGATGTGAGTCAAGAAAATTTGCCCGTACTACTTGTTACTTTACGGCATGTATACTCGTCATTGCCGAAGAAGGCAGGCAGGCTTGCTTCTTGTCCACGTGCATTAAGTCTTCTTCTTTTTCTTTCAGTGCCAAACGCTATTTGCCGAATTTTCTAAAGTTAAGATTTTTAGCAATCTACTACCTATTATTCATACTTCCCCTACAGACGTCTCCATTTTATGAGATTGCCAATTAATTCCTGCATTCCCTAGTCTGGTGTTATCGCAATCATTGCAATGTTTGACTCGGGCAATTTAAAGTAAAAAGATTTGAGTTCATCGCGAATCGCAAATTACTATGATCGCACCGATAATCGTAATTTCAAATAAATCCACTAGAAAGGCTAATTAGAATTACTCCCCATTGTTAGGCTTCAATATATCATTTATGTAACTACGCAATTAGTTGGGCAGTGCACTGTGCACTCCGTACATTGGACGCAGTCTTGTGAAACTTTAAATTAACATTATATTGCAGAGGTGAATATACCTATATACACATCGCCTAGGTTCAATAGAGCGGGAACTTACTAAATCGATATTACCTACAACGTTACAAATGAATTCATATTGCCACAATGACGTATTCATCAAACACAGAGTGATACACTTGAACAAGTATAAATTAGGCGTAACAAATAAATTACAGCTGATTTTCTTCTGTTGACTTGTCTCAGCATTAACGAAAATATGTTTAACAAGAATGGTAAAAGAGTACTGTTTTTTGCCATTCAAAATCTATTTTTATTTTTAATGACGCTCGTGACTTTTCAAACTTGCGTTTATTTGGAGTTCGTCCATGTAATAGGGCATAGTTGGTAGAAATCATAGAAATATTTTATTTCTTTGTGGAAACAGTAATAGACCATCTGTGATAATAAGTACCTAGTTATTATCCACAGATGATCTATTACAACTCCGAACATATTACATAAAGCATGATTTATTCATGTACATAGAATGTTCGCGCACTTTAATATAAAAGAAAACTATAATCTTATGTACACTAATCAAATATCTAAGAATAGGCGAACATGTTTGCTTTTATAATAATTGATTCACAAAATATGTACCGCCAGTGACGGAGTAATAAAAATGATTAAACCGTCGTAATATTTCTGATAGAACTATACGTAATAACATCCAGTCGCTTCCAAATATTGATATGGTTCCGGTTGGCAATAGTGCTTTCCTATCTAATCAATAATCGGGGTCGTAAGAGCCTCTACTGATTATAGTTGCTTGCATCAGGAAATGTTTTCTAGTACCTTCTATAAACTAGGTAATTTTATTGATTAATGGAGTTTATAAAATAGCACATTCTCAAAGGAATAGGAGTGAATATCTATGTATTTTCTTGTCGAAATTCCTGAATATTGTCTGTTTCTTGTTGACTGCCGTCAAGCCCGCCGGTCTAGGTAGACATTTGCAGGCAAACTTAATGTATTGATCAAAATATTGTCCAACATAAGAAGTTCCATCCTCTCTATTTATGCTAGGAAGATTACGGAGGAATTTTTTTGAAAGGTCCGAAGCAATAAATGTTTGCTAATTATTTTCATAATACTCGCGTATAATACATATAGATAATTTGATCTATTTTTCACTTTAGTAACGTTATCCTCATGCCCTGGTGTGTAACCCGTATAGTCTGATCTGTAAACAAATTGACTATACCATTTTAATGTATGGTGAATGTGATGTTTTTAGCCTTAATTATAATTTTATTACTGATAATAAGGACGGTCGTTCAAAATGACCCTTGCTTACAAGAATATTATAAAGTATGGATGTGTCATTCAGCCTCAATTTCTAATCATTACTATGTATACACTTACCCATGCCTATTATTGACTATTATCCCCTATGTGGTAGGCAGAGATCCTATTAGTGCGCCCAATATGTCGGAAGGGAGAGCCTATCGCCATAATGGGCACAATTCTAACCTTCAGAGTCGGGATTGACACTGAGCAAAAAAATTTTAATAAAATGTAATAGTAAATATGATACAATACGGACTTTGTATAGTTTTGATGTAATTAACTCTATTGTGTTCAATGTTATTGATAGTTCAGCATAAAATATTTATTTGAAAGAAAGTACCCATACATTGATTTCATTTTTTTCCTTCCAATTCCTATTTCCTACTAGTTAATAGTTTAATTATTTAATAACTAGCTTTTGCCCGCGGCTCCGCCCGCGTTATAAAGTTTTTCAGACTAAAGTTTTCCGTTATAAAAGTAGTAGTTTCCCGGGAGCCTATGTTCTTCCCAGGGTCTCAGACTGTCTCCATACCAAATTTCATCTTAATACGTTGGGTAGTTTTTGAGTTTAACACGTTCAGGCAGACAGATGCAGCGGGGGACTTTTGTTTTATAATATTTTTTAGAACATTTTAAGTGGAACAATCCCGTCATACATCATTGTTGCATAACTTTAACCGTTTACGCAGCGAAGGCAATGGAAGCTCTCAAAACTAATAATTTTCCCCGTTTTTGCAACATGTTTCATTACTGCTCCGCTCCTATTGGTCATAACGTGATGATATATAGCCTATAGCACTCCAGAAATAAAGGGCTATCCAACACAAAAAGATTTTTTTCAGTTCAAACCGGTAGTTCCTGAGATTAGCCATTACTGCTCCGCTCCCATTGGGTATAGCGTGATGATATATAGCCTATAGCACTCCACGAACAAAGGGTTATCCAACGCAAAAATATTTTTTCAGTTTGGACCGGTAGTTCCTGAGATTAGCCATTACTGCTCCGCTCCTATTGGGTATAGCGTGATGATATATAGCCTATAGCACTCCACGAACAAAGGGTTATCCAACGCAAAAATAGTTTTTCAGTTTGGACCGGTAGTTCCTGAGATTAGCCATTACTGCTCCGCTCCTATTGGGTATAGCGTGATGATATATAGCCTATAGCACTCCACGAACAAAGGGTTATCCAACGCAAAAAGAATTTTTCAGTTTGGACCGGTAGTTTCTGAGATTAGCCATTACTGCTCCGCTCCTATTGGGTATAGCGTGATGATATATAGCCTATAGCACTCCACGAACAAAGGGTTATCCAACGCAAAAATATTTTTTCAGTTTGGACCGGTAGTTCCTGAGATTAGCCATTACTGCTCCGCTCCTATTGGGTATAGCGTGATGATATATAGCCTATAGCACTCCACGAACAAAGGGCTATCCAACGCAAAAAGAATTTTTCGGATTGGACCGGTAGTTCCCGAGATTAGCGCGTTCAAACAAACAAACAAACAAACAAACTCTTCAGCTTTATATAATAGTATAGATTAAAGTCTACCCATAATTTATTACGAATGAAAAATGTGAATGTTAGAAAACATGATAAAAATGCTACAATAATATACATAAATGCCATACTGCAATATTCGCTCTATTTTTAGAGTAGCTAATGTAGAGCAACTATAGATGATTTTTATCTCAATTTTCCTTTTAAAACTTCACAGATAACTAAACGGCAGTCAAGGACGCCACTAAACAGCAGACTCCTATCAAAGATAACACATGCTTTCGCATAAAAAATAAAGCAAAAAACAAAACGCACAACGCGGTTTCGTCATATCTTAACGCTTTATAGCATTTATCTGCAATAAAAAAATTGCCTAATGTTTATATTAATAACAATTAATTATTAATTTAGCTACTGAATATTTTATTAGACGCATTATAAAGTTAATTTATTTTTATAATTTAGATCAAGGCGTGCTAGGACCGTGTACAGTCTGGACACACCCATACAGAGTGTTAGTGTAATCGGAATCATTCATTGTATCTATAGATTGGTTGTAAGAATGTGTTCCCTAAACAAATTATATTCTATATGTATTGGTATGAATAATTCATTGAATAAGTGATTCGAACAACCCACTGTTTCTTTACATTGTCATAGATTCACAGCATGATAAGTGATGAGTAATAACTCATTACTCATCGGTAGAGACCCTTTATATGCAACTTAAAACAACCCGAAATGCATGCATATTAAAATATATGTTTTAATATGCATGCATTATATTATTATTCTGCATTTTATTATTATGTATTATTATGCATGCATAATATGCAAAAAAGAAACCTATGCACTTAATTATTTTACTCAAAATGAGCATATAATTTGCGAGAGCAAAATAAGGGCTTTCATGTAAGGTACACATAATATCCCGCATTGAATTTTCAGCAAGTTAGTCTTCTTTATATTTCACCTCCTCTTTTCGCTATCCTAATGAAAAGTAGTAATATAATATCGCCTAATATAGCGAAAATATGTACAATCCCATGGCTTTAGGCATTATATGGAAAAACGTTGAAAATAGCCATAATATATGAATGAAAATATTATGCAAATGTGTATAATCCGATATCTAGTGATAACAAATACATGATATAAATATAAAAGTACTTATGCTATGAACGTCACCTGCCATTATTTTCCGTTTAGATATGTTTTATCAGTTACGTATTTTCGATAGATGACGTGACAGTGGCGATCTGCCCCGGCATCGGGAACACCTCCGAGAGCGTGTACATTCGAACCTACGTGCACTATTCACAATGCCACGGGTACCGGTGCGCGGTGCTGAACCACATCGGCGCCCTCAACAGCGTGCCAGTGACAGGCACACGCATATTCTCGTACGGTGAGTCATGTTTATATATAAAGCAAAAAGCATTTCTCGAGAGCAGTTTTCGAATGCAAATGCATCGGTGTAAAAGATCACGTTGGACGTCCATCTGCGAGGTGGACAGACGACTTGATAAAGGTCGTAGGAACGGTTGGATGCAGGCCGCTTTCGACAGGTCCGGGTAGAAATCTTGATAATGATGGAAAACTCTTTCCATCATTATCAGCCACATAGTTAATAGTTCATAAATCATTGTGTGCGTACTCACGCACACATTTATGAACTAGATAACGGCGCGTGTTTTTGTGGCGCTTCTATGGTCTGCGGATATCAGATTATTAGCAGACGGTATCGATGTCCGTGCGGCGTGCATATATATTAAAGGCGAAAAAATTCAGTCACTAACCCGTTTAAAATCCCGCATGCGTATTTTTTATGTTCACTGAATGTTGCACTTTATTAACATTTGACACCTACGTTCAAAAATATACCTATGAAAACTTTGTCCGTGTATGGTACATGTCTGTGATTGTGTCCCTGATCTTGAACTTGTTCTTGAATGTATGGATGATGTCATAACGAAATCGATATATTTAATCACACGCGCATTAAAGAAGGTAGTGATCATGGAAGTTTGTTTTCCCCTTTAAAATGCAGTTGCGTACATAGTGTTTCTTCTTATCCTTTGCGTAGCGGCGCTGTTAAAAGATGTTTTGATACTTGCGTGTTAGGTATTTGCTTCGTTTTATCAGGATGAATCGCTCATTTGTATGGTCAATGCGCCTAGAAACGGTAATATCTTTGAGGATATAAAATGAAATATATGCCTATTTCTAGAATTTACCTTCCATTTACTATTATAGGAATACATCATCTAATAAAGGTATCCATCGTTTTCGAAATTAATGCACCCAGTACCTACACATAAGTTTGCCGGTGAAACGAGTTTTGTGCAAAAAAGTTTTAATGGTTTTGGTTGCCGGTTTCATTCAAAGCATATTGTTTTATTGTGTGACTTATTATTGAGGATAAACAAGCAAATGGATCATGGCATGATAAAATTCACACCAAGGTTCACGTGACCTGGCAATTGTACCTGCGATCTGCGCTGGTCACGGTCACGGCGAGCGCTGGACATAAGCTATCATTACATTAATGAATGAGTATTAAATCAATTAATAATAACTGTTAATAATATGCAGTTAATTAAAGTATAATTTGGCGATACATGTCATATCGCCGTGACACAGTAAAAATAACGTCACCAACACTTGCAGTTTCACACAATTAGAAGTGAGTAATTATGAGAAATACGCCATAGGGTGCTAGTCTGTTTTTTATTGATCGCCTAAGAGAGGTGTAGTGGAGGAACGCTATTGGATACATTGAAATATATTACGTATCTGACTATATTTATAGCGTCAAACGTACTTACATAATATGAGGTGAACAACAAAACCCATCAGTGAATCTTACCGAGTCTCGTTTTGATTCAGGTTTGCCAAAGTACAAACAAGTAACCTTTTATTAGATTTATAACATGCTGTATAGATTGCAGTTGAAAGTCTGAGAATATCAGTTATTAATTTCTAGATTAAATATTGAATGTCTTAATATTTAAATTTTTATCAATGAGTCACTGTGTAATTACGCATTGCCCGTGTGTGATAGTAATTTACACTTTAGCACCGTCAAAGATTTATACATAAATGATTACTAGTATATTATACACTCTATTGCGTAGATAGTAGATATTTATACCTACTATCTACACCCGTAATGTCTATTGCATCATCAGCTACCTTAGGAGTAGATTTGATGAAAGGTTTTGGATGAAACCAAGGGACAACTATATTCAAGCTCAAACCTTTTATTTCCGAAGAGGTGGGAAGCGATGCAATCAGTGCACCTCCTTTTTGTTCCTTTCCACGATGTGGTAGAAGCCAAACTTATCGCCATATCGGACACTAATTCCGAAAAACCGAATACGAGTGGCCTAACCTAAGAGCGTTTGTCCTGCCGCACACTAAACAATTTCTTTGGTTTAAATATATTGGACTAATTTTCCATGAATCAATTTTATTTCTCATACAATGTTTATAAATTATACAGGGTCATTTTGACATTGCGTTACAAAATGAAACCACATATTCGTCTTCACCTTTGCTGACATTGTGCCAAAAATCATTCATTAATAACCAATATTTTCACCAAAAATCCTGGTTTTATTTTCTGATTTTTTGATCATTTTATTGTTTAATGCGGATATGGCGTGTGCGTGGTACTTTTGACTGAAATTATGATGCTGCTGAAACGAATTCTCTTAGAGTAGTAATAGTGACTTGAGGGCGCGTAAAATTAAAATTACTTTTTATTAATATTTATTTTAATGATTTCTTATGTTTACGCGAATGTTAGACACTGAAATTAAACTAAATTGAAAGGGGAGTCCCCCCGTGCTGCAGTCTCTGAAACGTCGTGAGAAAACTAAAATATAAAAACCGCGATAGAATCCGAAAATTAGTTTAATTTTAATATTTATTTTGTTCGAAACTTACACATTTTTTTTATCTACGGCTCAAGTAACATATATTGTAAAGCGTTATTTCCAAGTAGATAAGTATGTGGTTTCATTTAGTAACGTAGTGTCAAAATGACCCTGTACCTATATATAGGCACTTGCATTATCTTTTATTATTTTTTGTTTTTGTTTTAGGACACACAGAAGACTATAACTATATGATTGAAAATCTATTGGAGCGATATCCTAATACAAAGTTAATTCTAGTCGGCTTCAGCCTTGGTGGTAATTTGATTACGAAATACCTGGGCGAAGACAGGAAAAGACCAAGCAACATAATAGGAGGCATTTCCATATGTCAGGGATACAACGCTATTGAGTAAGTTTGTAACATTTTACGTTGTTTTAATCGTCTCGTTTGTCGAGTTCTAGACTGTCGAGGTTATCTCCGGTGTCAATCGACAACGGTCAATTAACTTTTAAGAAAATAAATTACGGACGAAAACTGAAACATGGTTATGTCATGTAATTGCTTTCGCTTTTCCAAAAATGTGCGGTAATTGGCGAATGATTTTATCATGCACGGTTTAGTTATGCAAGCCATTTAGTTGCAGATTATTTTATTATACGCAAATAATTTGTTTATATTTATAATATGATAATAAAGTTTGAATACGTATGCTTTTGTAGAAAATGTTTTCCATATTGACTTGTTTATTTTATTAATTAATTAGAATATTTATATTATGCAGATTTAAATAAATAAAGTACATATTCATATTAAGTATCGATCCGTAGGTATTAGGTTCAATAGTTCTAGCAAGGGCAAAGTCAAATCAATATGCCTTCCCGATACCTCTGACAAAATTATGTCGCGCTAAGTATCTCCTTCTTAATCAGCAAACGTATATTAATAAAGTTTATTGGACTTTAAAGAAATTACCTACAAATCGTGTTCAACGCTGATATACTTTGACCTGAGATCACGCCATATTTTTTATGTAACCTCACCGTACGTGTACAGATAACTGATAACGATAACGACGTCAGTAAACCTTTTCAATTGCTATTTGAGATTACAGGGTTTTTTTTTTCAAAGAAATATGTTGGCACGTACGCAAGTAGGTCACTTGATGGTCAGTTATTACCTCGTTAATAGATTATTAGACCAAGAGTCATAGTAGTGGGTCCGGCTTTGGCAAAATGCGGTTTTTAAGAGTGTTTTTTGACTTTCGATACTTATTTCGTTGCTTCTGAGTGTAAGAGAACTGGTCAATTATGTTGGCTTACTGTTCGCCATTTTCAATAAATGATCCCAATCGATTATTTCGTTCTATCTCAAAAATGGCACAATTCGAACATTTTTTTTTACATGCATACAAATGGCTTATTTTGATTAGTTGATTCTCGGAATCGGATTGAAGATTGAGATCGTTTAATGAAAACGGCTGGAAGAAAAAAAATTAGACAAAATTAGCGATTGAATGGGATTCGCGATGTAAAAATAAGTTGATAAATACAAATACGTTGAGACATCATTTTTAAAACACAATGGACCGGCTACTATTCAGGCATAAAACGAAAATGGCTGTTTTTTTAACTTGATATTAATATTTTCAGCACCATGGTATACCTGCTTCAATGGCAGAACTTCAGACGTTTTTACCTATACATAATGACAGACAACCACCGCAACATCATCACCAGGCACAAGAGAATGCTGCTGAGTCCAGAAATGAAGAGCCGATGTAATCTCGACGAGAAAATGATCGTCTCCGCTGGTACATTGCCTGACCTCGATGAAGCTTATTCTAGGTAAGAATAATAGAAATCGGCTTTAAACGCTCTACTTTCAAGTAATATATACTGTAATTACATACCGGTTATTATGCCAAAGTTCCGTATGCAGTAAAAGTATATGGATGTACATTAATTGCAATCTAAAATAATAATAATATTTTTAATAATAATAGCGTTGTAGAAAATAACTTATATTTATTTATAAATTAATTGGTTAATTAATTTGCCTGTTGCAGAAGAGTTCACGGCTTCGATTCAGTGGCGGAATTGTACAAGTGGAGTTCGTCGGCTTTTTACTTGCACAACATAAAAACTCCGATGATATTCATCAACGCACGCGACGACCCCATTGTTCCCGAACCATTGCTGCCGCTTATTAGGGAATTTGTTAGTAAGTATCATTTTCAGTATAATTATTTTCTGAGTTGATGTGTAATTAATAAAAATTAAGGACAGGAAATGTAATTCTTTATAACTGTTTCACACGCAATTGGTTTATAAGAGCGGCTTTGTTGATTGCGTATTGGTGTTCATCATCAAAGGAAATTAGGGGTTATTATTAGGTGAAAACACGCTAATGCTAGACTAGTAAATAATCTAGAAAGTGTTTATATTATATAATCTAACCCCCTTATTCATAGTGATTGGCTAATACTGATACAAAAATATTAGCCAATCACCACGGCCCTATGTCTACGCACTGCGAAGGCTGCCATGCCGTCGTCAGCACTGAGAAACAGACTTGTTATCACGGCGATACTCCGTCCTTAGATAAAAGACGTCTCTGAATAAGGGGGTAAGTATATTATGCTCTTTTACTTATATATAAATGCGTGGTGGACGCATATCTGGACAAACTCAAGTTAACCGAAGTTGTAAGAAGTTCTGGTATATTTGCGAATCATTAATATTAAGACTGTAGTCATTATATTATGGTACGTCTGCAGTGCTGAGGTTTCGGGTTCGATTTTCGAATCGGGCAGTGATATTGGATTTTTCTGCTCAGTATTAGCCCGGAATCGGGAATGTGCCCGAAATAGCTATAGGCTCGCTGTCCATTGTCATAATGGGACGGTGGAAAGTGTTACACAGTTGCACCTCTCTCCCTATTCGGGAATACTTACAAGGCGTTAGTGTGTGTTAGTACGTGCGGGCGTGGGCGTGCGCGCATGTGTTCATTAAGCTGAAACCGACTCTAGCATGTGATCACTAGCCAATTGAATCGAAACGCGTTTCTATGGAAATTAATATAAAAACGCTCATTGAGCGTCTGCCATATTCTGCCTCACCAATAGAATTCAATTGCGGTGTATGATCACGGTAGCTTTGAATGGTAACATCGTTATTACTAGGCCGCTAATATATATTTATCATTTTTTGCTCAGTTGTGGCGGTACAGTTCAAGGTTATATTGATAACAGAGCTGGGAAATAATATTTCAATTTAGTATGTTCATTAGGTATTTTCCATACATTATGATGTTAATTAACATAGTCCTGGACTCAAAAAGGTTCCTCGACAGGCACGGTATAATGTTTGATTTAAATAAAAAATGACCGACGCACTTTGTCCACTATTTTGTGTTTTGTTGGAGTACTTGGAATCCTAATAATGTGATATGAGAACTCACTGAGATCACAGTGTATGGCGTTATTGCTTACTTGTATAAAAGATTAGTAATTTGGATTACATGTAATCCGATTATAATTAATAATTGCAATCGTAATCGAGATTACATTAATGAGTAATCGCAACTATAGGTATGTTTATTATTTGAATGTGTTCTACGTTTGAACATGTTTGAAAAGAGAGTTGTGGAAAAATCTAATTTTAATTAAAAGTATTTGGTTGAAAATCGGATTAGGAACTAAAACAAAAATTCGATTGTGACGAATGCTGTGTTAAGCGTATAATTTAATTTCGAACATTTGCGCTAACATAAGAAATTATTATTTCACCTACTCAATCTATGTACTTAAGCATGTATGTACTTACGTAGTACTTTCTTTCTTCTTTCTAGAAACAAATGTAATCGTAAATAAAAAATGGTAATCAATTTCAATGTACAAAATGTAATTAATAAATTCTTAAATTGATTTTTGGAATTACTTTAACTGTAATTTGTAATCGTAATTCCAATTTCATTTCGTGACCATAGTCGTTAATTTGTAATCTAATTACTTTTTCATATCACTGGTCATTAAGTTCAAAACGGGATATTCCCGGTTAAAATACAACGATATATTTATGTTGATAATATTTGTTTTAGGTTCACGCGATAAATCCATGTATCTGGAGCTGGCTCATGGTGGACACTTGGGTTTCTACGAAGGAGGCTTGATATACGCCAACCCAGTGAACTGGCTGGACCGCGCGCTCGTGGGCCTCGCCGGCGGGCTCCTCATGGCACACAACAAGTGCTCGCCCAAAGACGCCAGCGCGCTGGAGAACGAATGCAACGTGTCGGACGACGAGCCAGATCTCATCAAGTCTGCCACCATCGTATACCGTGATCCGTTTGAAAAGATCGCGCAGAAAACATTCTGAATTATAGCGTGTACAATGTGACTAAAGCTCAAAGAGCGTTTTCGTAGATATCTACAGAGTTATTTATTTATACACAATAATATTCGGGATGTTTAGAAGACCATCCAGTTACGTATTAAAATATTCGTGAATACTTAAATATTTTTGTGTCTAGAATTATTTATCGGGCGGTAGCGTATCGATGTTTAATATTCGACGTGACTACTTCAAATCCTCGTAGAATTTAAATATGATATTGAATCAATAGTATTCGGGGGACATGATTAGTCCCGATATGACATTCCTAGTGAGTGTACGCACGGAGCGTGAAAATCTATAGAACTTTATCCTGAATTATGAACCTTTGGTGTGGTCTTCAAGTAGAGGCCTTGATCACGCCTACCAAAGTTTTAGTACGGAATTTAGTAGTTCCTGATTACATGCCCTAAGTAAGATATGAAATATTTTGTGTACGTTTATAAATATGGCGTAATTTGAACATGTTATTTATTGATAAGATTGCGATGTTAATGAAAAATTCAAGGGCCATTAGATGTGAAATTCAAAAGATCTGATTCTAGTTGCTGTTGAGCGAGCCTAAGTAGAATAAAGAGATATTCGATTAACGTCCGTTTTATATTTAATGATAATTTGAGGCCTAGATGAAGGCTTGAAAATTTTATTGTTGCTATGTATGAATGATTGAATGGGCCCTTACTTAACGTGATATGTAGCTGGTGATTTTATTTATGTACTTTTGCATTTTATTTAAAATATTTTTATAGTATGGCAATATAGGACTTTCTTTTGAAGACATACTTATTGTCTTTGAACTAATAAAAATAAATGTATCGTTGACTTATCCCAATCTATTTGCTAAACTATAAGTCGCTACATAACTATTGCATTAAAACGTTAAATGGATTATTGTGTTCTAGTCCTAATTATATTATGTCTTCAAAAGAATTCCATATAGCATTAACGTAACACCTTGTTATTTTGTGATAAAAGTAATAGCACATTATCAGTATCTTATATACACGATGAAGTTTTGTGTCACTACATTTCCAAGTGATATGACACTTCACAATAGTACAAATAAATTGAAAGCACAAATCCTCGTTTCTGTTCCTAATATCATGTCTATTTGTTTGGATTGTTTTGTATGTTTGTATTTGATGTAACACATAGAAACATAATGAGATCAACAATATGAGCTGTGGCACTATTGTATTTGACATTCCATTAAAATTTTCCAAGATATTGCATTTGTTTTCTTGTCTGAGTATGGCACTCTGTAACTGAATTGGCTTCTTTATTTTTTACTGAATGATAAGAACATTGGTGTTGGTGTGGAAAGTTTTCAAGGCACTTTGATTTGGCTGCGATATCAATACATATAATTGTGGAAAATTCCATCTTTGATTTAACATTACTACAGCTGTCTTTCGATTGGGTGGACTTGGATGTGACGTATATTAATAATTTGAACTATATTTAAACATCTGTTAATACTCTAAAAAATGTAAAATTAAATATGGAAGATTTGTATAATATTGATCATCGCTATGTTTCTCTGTGAGTTAAATTATTGAACAATTATGAGAACTTAATAGCTTATGCCAATTTTTACGGCAGTAAATAGGCTAATCATAATCTTTTACATATCTTGTCACGCTAGGCCTGTGAAAACAAAATAATAATAATTACGAATGCTCGTGACCAAATAGAGTTAGGCCATAAAGATTGGCATCAGCTACAAAGTGTCGCTTGGGTAATTTATTCGCCGAGTGTATCTGGTCAAACCTTATTCACACTAGTGACTTTTGTGCTTGCGATTATTTTTTCGCGGGCTACGTGTGTAATACTCTTACTTGTTACGATCACTGCTCACCGAGCTTTGTCTACATGTGATCCTTGTTCACTCTGCGCACCCAACAAAATATAGTCCTTGCAAGCATCAAATTCAATAATGTGAGAGAACTTTTTAAGCAATTAATATTACATTTTAAAATAATGCACAATTGCAAATCTGTATTGGTCTCATTGTAGGCACATAACTTGAAACCTGTTATATATATGTAAAATATGTAGGTACTATGAGATTGTAGCACTGGGTGCATAAAAATGTATGCCATTTTATTCGTGATATAAAGAAGAAATTAATGAGTCTGCTCAATGTGCGTACGATTGAGATGTTACTTGATGACAGCTTGCACAGAAAAATATGTTCAATGTTGATATTGAAGTCTTTAATCACTAACATTTAATTATAATGCTGGTTACAAACGCATGCGCTTCGAGAATTTTCTATGCGATCGAGCAGTTCAGTTCAAATCGTATAGAATTTTTGCTCCATTTGGAGAATATGAAGAATCATATGATTCTGGGTAGTGACTTTATTACGTAAAATTCATTTTGCGGTAGAAGTCTCTATTAATTATTTTAAAATATGTAATCAGCTTATGTTTCGCATTAACTTGCTATTTTAAATGTTTGGACTGTTAAAATATTATGCTCTTGTAGACTTCGTCTATCTATATAATTTACTTCGGAGAGCATTCATAATAATATCTACACCAAGTGATCTCATGAATGGTGATTACGTGTCTGCATACGATGGTGGTTATTATTAGTTTGATGCCTTTTTCTTATTCCAATGCGTTAAATGCCTATTTCACGAAGATTTATTGCACAAATACATGTTTCTTGCCTACGTTTGTTTTATGAATTTCTGATCTATGTAAGTAGAAGTGGTCAATGCATAATTTCGGCGGTTATATAATGGATTAACTTACAATAAATCGAATATAAATTTTAATGAGCCGTCCATATTATGTCGATGACATTTTTCCAACTGTATATATGATTACTGAACATGCTATACTTTTGTTTAATATTAATTGTTTTTGGCACACAACAAAGAAGTCCAGCATTTAGTATTGACCATTTTTCTTTTTTACGGGACCATTTAAATATGAATTATTTGTTTAAATGAAGGAATATATGTTTAATTTAAAATATTTTTCACGAAATAATAAATAGTGACAAGCATTTCAAAATGAAACCTTTGCAATAATATATCCAAACATGATCAACGTATTTTAATACATATACCTATTAATTTGTAGCCACGGTATTTAATCACCCAGCTTTCTGGGGGATAGGTGGTCGTAACACCCCATGAAAATATACACAGTACATATCCACATGATGAACCGGGATATAGGTAGGTAGATAAAATACATCACGCAAAATTCAAAATAAATTGCTCGAAATATAAATATTATAATTGTCAATTTAGTAACTTATGAACTTTTAATAGTACAAAGTTATTAAATATGTTGAAATAGTAAACAAATTAATTTTGAATTTCAATAGTATTTATATAAATTCTTGGATATTTTAACTGGCTTTATGTGCAAAATCGCCTGCCTAAATAAATGTTGGGTATTTTATGTATCTAATAAATGTTATTGAAATGAATAAACTGTTTTTCATGTTTTATCCCATTCATATTGAAATTATTTATTACAAAAGGATTGATAAATAAGTATATTTCTAAGTCAATAATATAAAATTTCAAGAGACGGGTGATTTTACGCTGCCTTAAATTCTAGCAAATTAAATCTAAGTATATCTTAAAATATTTTGTAAATGGAATATTATTGTTACGTTATTTGCTGCCAAGTTATAACATAAAGATCTTCACTAAAATGAACATAATTTGTGATATTTACTTGAGCAAACAAAAAATGAGATCATAGTAAATACATAATACTTATAAATATATTTTTATTAGAATAGTTTTCAGTGTATGAAATCTTTTTTGAGTATAATGAATACTAATCTTGAAATGGTACAATGTACAAAACAATTC
Source organism: Manduca sexta (assembly GCF_014839805.1). Classification (NCBI taxonomy): domain Eukaryota; kingdom Metazoa; phylum Arthropoda; class Insecta; order Lepidoptera; family Sphingidae; genus Manduca; species Manduca sexta. Next base: position 11,416,457 of record NC_051137.1, on the reverse strand, counting down.
ATTATTAATTTAATGAAGTAAAGCAATAAAAAAGTGAATGAAACCAGCACTATTCACTATCAATATTCCAAATACAAATATCACAACATTTTCCTTAAATCTTAACTCTCTTTACACATACATCTTAGCATAATACACATCAATAGTTAAGTATTTTTAAATACATACAAATTAGATTTACATTATAAAATTTATTTCAGTGCCAGATCTACATTTTATTTGAAATCATAAGATTTAATAATTTCTATAGACCATTAGATACATTAATTACTTAAACAATTATAAAAATAGCATGGACACTTAAAGTATGGCCACTGGAGAATAAATGCATTAGAAATATTTGAGATTCGTTTTTTAAATATTACATAAAAGATTTGTTCTTGTTACTACTATCAAAGCTGCTGCTAAAACGAGATTCATTAGATGTTTAACAAATACTAGTGATTTAGCACTGTATCCATTAAAGCCCATCTTATTCAAATTAAGATTAATAATAATAACTATCGAGACTCTTAAAACAAGTGGCAGAATATTTGCAATTAATTTGTAACATTTTTATCCTAAATACCCATAATAATTTCTAAATCAGTAAAATATTTTGTATTAAATAAACTTGTAACAGATTTATGCCAGAATATTTATTTCAAATTTACTGCTTGTAAACAACTGATTGATGAATATTGAATGTAAATGGACTTATACATAAAAATAATACTATTATCGCGATTATTCGAGTCTTTGCTTTATCCAAAAAATAGTTTTAAACTCCTAGCTAGAGTCAGAGAACTGATCATATACAGTCTTTTTATACGTTATCGGCTTTATATCTGAATAATTTCACAATAAATTAAAGCTTCTTTTTACAAAGTAGATCGTATAAACAAATTACGTAAATGCAATCAAATCGTAACTTATGGTGTCATATAGTCAGCATATAGATGTAGGGTCACCTTCCATAGTGCATGCTATATTATCTAATTTATGAGCTAAGTGCATTTTATTTTCTAGCCCTAATACAATTTGCTCTCTATATTTACTGACATAGATATACAACTCTTTTAAGGCAGATAATGTGTCAAATTCATTCAACTGCTCTACTGAAAGTTGCTGCATAGATGTACTTAGCTCCTGGTCAGTTACTTGCGGTAACTGAGATACGGCTTGATAGAACCGTATCACCATGTCTCTGTATGTAGGCAAATCTTTAGCAAAAAGCAATTTGTTTGATGGTGAGTCTTTGCATAATCGGTGTTCAGATAATGAACAAGCATCCATGAATGTTTGGGCGATAACTGATAAAGAAGAATCAACAGTTGCAGTTTTGTTTATATCGAAAATAAAATCTGGATTCTTTATAAGGTTCACCCAGAATCTTAAAGGTAAACTGTTCGATTTCCAAGCATGAACTACTTCAGGGTTCATTATTCCATGCGTTCTCGCTGCATCATCAAAGAGATCAAACAGCCACTTAACTGCTGGAGGCAACACTTCGTTAACCGTGAGTATTGTGCTGAAAAAGTCATCTACAAACTTATGCACGGTACCTTTAGTAGATAATAATCTCGTAAGAAATATTTCTGGAATGGCTTTGTGACTATGTTCTGAAGATTTGCTTATTATATGCTGGTATTCAATAGGTTTTACCAAGTGATAGTAATGTACATTCTGATCTGTTATATCACTATTATAAACTCGTATGTGCGAATTAGAACAATATATCCCTGTGCAGTTCTTACAAGGTATTTTGTATGGTGTGTTAAAGCTGTCGTTTTGTCGAGATATTAGCGACATAACGGCTGATTCTTTTACACCATAATGGGACAGTGTATTCAATTTTCGCCAACCATTAATGGTTTTCGTAGTCACGTCTTCATCTTGCAGCGTGACATGCCCACCTCTGCCGTGGCGCCATTCCAAATCGACTTCATGGACGGACGGACGCAAGGAAAATGGAGTATTTTTAAATAGAGCATCTAATATTTTAGACTTTACTTGTGAAATGCTATCACAATCTAGAACTTTACACTGAACTTTTTCATCAAAATCATCTTGTACTATATGCAATGTAACAGATTGGTAATCAATTTGTTCTTTCAATAGTTTCTCCTCTGATAGAGAATAGCGGGCTTCGTGAGTAATAGCGTCGACAACACCTTTTTCTATTTGGTGTTTAATTGCCTTAAAAAGCAAAAATAATGAAGAACCAGCATAATCCTTCAGATAATAATACATGCAAAGGGCCATCCAGTTTGTTAACATTTTTTCAACAACACTTTCTGTTCTTCTTAACATTAGTTGAGGATGCTTGTTGCATATAGATTTATCAATAAGACGTAAAAGAAGCGATTTTAAAATATCAGTAGCATATTCCATTTTGCCCATTAATATAATCATTAGTAGTGAAGCGACATTTACTTTGTCTCTAATGTTAAATGACTTTTGTGACTCCAATGTGTCTATAAATGACAGAAGGAAACTTTTGTTATTTAAAAGTTGTTCAAATTGGATCATTGCTGCGTCATAGTTCGTCCTAGGAGCATTTATAAATTGTCTCTGGACATTCAATATTGGATGATCAGATACTCCAGGAAAGAAAACTTTCATAACATAATTAACATGATCCAGAGTTGGAATACCTGAATGTTCCAAATCAGCTGCCAAATCAGACATATCAGTTTGTAGTTCTGCAAATGCCAATTTACATTCTAATCTTACATTGCTTTCTAAGGTATCCATTTGTATCTGTATTCTTTTGTATTCTCTTTCAGCTTTTGTACTTCTGCGTCTATACATAACTAGCACAATCATAAATATAAGAACCAAAAAGAATGTGCCAGCTGCAATACCAGCTATGGCTTCTGGAGGAAAATTGTAATTTCTTAGTAATTCATAGTGAAGGTACCCAATTGGAAAACGCAAGTTCTTACCTACTTTAACTACTACTAATGGCAAATTAAATTCAGTGGTTTGTAAGCCGTTTTCATCAGTGTTTGATGGCTGTATTTCAGGCGGCGTACATAAGAGTTGCTGCATAGTTAAACTAGTCACATTGCATAGCTGAGTGCCAATAGTTACGACGACATCTGATTCATCACTGGCTCGTATTAAATTTTCTCCCTCAATCACTAATGGATCACCTTTATATGATTTTATTTTGTTAGGAAAATGATACACATGAGGATCATCTACAAACACCATGTGTGTACGTGGCGGATTAAAATATTTTTCCAAATCATGCATGCTTTCTACATTATCCATAACAAACCCTACTTTCATTGCAACTTGGGGAGTACTAGTTTGGGATTTAGTTGCCTGTAATATTTCATCATACTTTTTGTTTATTGCAGGACTTGGGCATTCCATTTGATTAGAATTTAAAACTGAACATTCCGTGTGGTTAACAGGAATCAATTCATTTGCATAATATAATTTCATAAGTGGTTTCTGAATTGTATTAAGGTTTGTTCCATGAACTGTTATCATTCTACCACCAGATACAAAGCTTTTTAAAGGTTTTATTTCCATTATGGTGGGATCTGCTGTGTAATTAAACAAGTCGCCACTTAGCGTTCTATTAGCCTTATCTATAGCTACCATTAGTGTGTGAATAACACGCGGCATGTTTGCTTTAGGGGTAATGCAAATTAATCTACTGTTTGATGTCTGAGTTTTATTCACAGAACAAGGTAGTTCATCTAAAAATGCAGCAACAGAAGATCCAATGTTTAAATGTTGGCCTCCAATTGCTAATTGGGTCCCACCTGATACAGGGCCAAGGACTGGATAAATTCCTTGCAATTTTATATCCTTGTAACTAAACAGTACTGATGATTCTGTGTATCCAGAGTCATTTTCAACTATAACTGGAGCTACAGCTGAGCTGTTTGATGGTCCAGTACGACAAGTAATGCTTACTGATACTTCAAAATCAACTATATCACATGGAACATCACCTATACGAATTTTACCTTTTACTTCTTCTATTCTTAAACCAAGATTGCTACCTTCAATTGTGACCACTGTACCACCTTCAATGGGTCCACTTAGTGGTTTTATCATATCAATTCTGGGTTTAGGGCATTCAGTTACAGGGTTTTCGAGGCAGGATTCACTATAAGAACAAGAATTACCACACCATGTACATTGGTATATTGAATTCCTTGTTATACAAAGAGAACAATCTGCATGTTCCCTATGAGATCCTAGGATTTCACATTTATATAATGTAATAGTTATAATATCTATGTAGTGATTGTGATTCCAAACAACTTTGACACTGACATTATATTCACCCACATCTTCTTCATATGAATAGGTTGTCTTGTCACATACAATGTAATGATTAGATTCCACTCTAGCTGGTAGTATCATGTTAGCTTGTTCTATGGTGACTATACATTGGAATCCTGTGTGACCAGGTTGCAAGTGAGGCAAGTTTTCAACTTCAAGTTCTAATTCTTTTGGGACATTATTAGGCAGTAAGATAGGTTTCTTATACTGTCTTATACGAGGACAATGTCCAACACCATGATTAAGCAATTTGGTAGGATTATTCTCTCCACTTATTATTGTTCTTTGACATACAGAGATATCATGAGTGCATCTATTATCATAAATACACCAGTTACAAGCCCAATCACTTGTTATGCATGAGTGACATGTGGTATGTCTGGAGCAATCATAAAATGCAAAGTTGCGAGATACAAAATCTTTGTTGGTCTCAGATGAATGCACTGACAAAGGCACATATACATGATCTTGATTCTGAGGTATTTTTGGACGATGTTTTAAATCAGGTGTGGGACATGCCAACCCATTTGAGGTGACAGCTGCATCGATGGGAGGTGTATTGCCAAATACACATTTATATTTAGCGCCAAAAGGTAGTTCTGGAAGAGTTCTTATAACTAGTTGAACTGTTGTTACTTCATTCATGGATATTCTATCAGGTAAAATCTGTTCAAAATCAATACATTGCTGACCAGTATATTGAGAAAGCCACCTGGGTGCACTTTGTGTACCTTTTTGACACATACTTTGTACAGTACAGCGTTTCTCTAATGAACACCATCCACAATGTGGGTCATTTGACTCTAAGCATGAAGAACAATTACCATGTTCAGCACACTTTTCTGTCGGTATTTGTACAATTGTATTTTTTGCCAGTACATATAGGGTTTTTTGATATGGTGATAAAGTTGTATCTGGAAGAATTCTTTGTCCTGGTAGCAGTTCATCACTGGAATATTCTAAAGATTTATCTGCATCTATTAAAACTTTTTTCAATGTGCCTTCATTGGTGCCGAGGAATGCTACAGTGTGTAGGCCTGTTACAGACACAGTAACACTAGTAATTAAGGTATCATTCCAATTTATTACAGACATAGTTTTGATAGGATAAAGCCCACTAATCTTAAGCCCTACTTCACAAAAATTAAGTATGTTGCCTGTAGAGCCAACACTGGGACATTTACCATCTGATATCATACCCGATATGTAGCCCATGTTACGAGCTTTAGTACTGCCATTAAAACACATGTGAACATTTTCATTGAACTTAATTTCTATTTCTTGTAATGAAAACACACACATAGCTGATTTTGACATGGGCTCATTAGATATACTTTTGGATGGACTGAACAGGGCTACGAGTATAGAGTCTCCTATTTCAATGCCTAGTTGTGTGGCCAAGTTAGCACCAGCTTTAGCTATCTTTGCATCCTGAACTAAGTTGTAATTGACAAGTTCACTCTTATCACTAGTTTCTTCTCTAACATGACACTCTAATGTGACTTCTGTATAACTATTGTAATTATCATCACTGACACAGGTGCGAGCCAGTCGCGACACATACCCAAACTCCTCGTTACCAGCAAGGTGGGAATGTTTTTGTATTATCAGAAAATAAGCATAATCACTGGCATTAAATCCATACACATATTGCACTAAGAAATTGTCCCTATATTTTACATCTATCTGTATCAAACTCTGCTTAATGAATGTGAACAGGGCTAGATCTAACGTCATAAGATTGCGACTGGAAATGGCAGGAACGTCATGACGGTACTCCCCATTGTTCGTGAATGTTGTCCCCACATATAACACATTGGACCGACCCCACGAATTGTACCTTTCCGGGCCGATGAAGGCATATGTAGACGCTTCAGCATCGTTAGCTGCAACACTCACAGCGACAAACTCCGGCTCCGAAGAAATATCGCCCAACTTGTACTTGAAGCACGATCCCTGTTTAATTGATCCACACGCGATCACTATTCTTGACTCTTGATCGATTAATAGAATTTTGTTTACATTGTCAATCCATGTAGTCTTTATATCTGTTGAAGTACAGCCGGTAGCATGACACATAGGATTATCAAGTTTCGGTCCAGTCTGCACTACATGAATCGGTTTTAAATCAGGGCTTAGCTGATGAATCCAGTTAAGCGCACCCACATACACTTGTCCACTGACTCTATCTACGGCTAAGTGATAGAATTGGAATGTCTCATTTTGTTGACTGGGATATTGTGATATGAACTCGTAACCATACACTATAGTGCACCGAAGCCAAAATGTTATGACTAACAACGTCACCAGAGCAGCCATGATCGCATTTTAATTCGCCTTAGATGGTATACAATTAACTTTTTCACGTCCCACACACTTACTTTAATTCAATTTCAACCCATTTTGTGATTTACAAAAATAAAGTGTAACTTGTAAAAGCATCCATTGCGATGACATGGAATAAACAATAGAAGTTTATGCCATAATATCTACCAATAGACATTTTTCTTTTTTCCTCCATAATAAATAAAGGAATTGCAGTTCATCAATGCATTATTGTAAAAGCTTTCTTTAGAATTTAAATATTTTTGTATTTACAGCCATTGAAAAGTGTATTTATTTTATTTAATATCTAAACTACACATGATTTACAATACTACTTTAAACTTGCAGGCGTATGGGTGAAATAATAAGTGTTTTGTTTTGTAAACTTGTAATTGGATCCAATAAAATACTTCGTTTTATTTTTTAAATATTCATTTTATAAGTGAGAATGTCAGCCCCAGTCCTTGACCACTACATTCGGAAGTGTTTTATAATCTGTACCAACTTCTACAAAAAGCGTAATTGGCAGAGACAAATGAACTAGACAGTCTTTTTTAGTTTCCATATATATTATAATTCTCTTTGCTTTTTTAGTCTGTGGATTTATTTATGTTTTATTCGGCTGCCAATTTGTTACAATTTGTATTGATTTGTGTATTTTGAGAGATTTTGTGTTATTTATTGTTTAAAGCGTGGTAATGTTATTATTATTATAAGATAAGTGGATACCCTAAGGCTATTTTTCTCGTCTTAGATCCAAAATTAAATAAAAAACTAAAAGTGGGTAGATAAAATAGATATGTCTACATATGAAGCAAGTTACACCACATGCTTCGGAAAATAGTTTTTGTGTAATTACAATATAAACATGGCATTTATGTGTTACATAATAATGATATTATTGTGATATTTAAAATGATGGCTTCGATGGCCCCGGGTGGGCCTGGGGACCCACATACACAAATGAACACATACCGCAGCTATGTGACTATGCTGGCCGATCTCGGCGCTAAAGATGAAATTAAACTCAAGGCGGCTCAGGAACTCAGCGAAAATTTTGAGGTTTGTGTATTTTAATGGCTTTGTAAATGGCAGATACCGGTATCTATTCTACTGTATCTACTGTTCCGTCCTGCCGCAAGGACGATTACTCTGCCCGCGTAATTGATCTTTCCCGATATAAATCGCAGTAACTCTGTGAAAAATGTATGTTTACACCTTCCATAAATCATAACACTTGCCTTAAACATGGTACTAGGGCGCAACCAGTATTTTTTTAATTAGCACATAATATGCATCTGTTTTTACTGTTTTGAGAGTATGAACAAATTGTAGATAAGATGTAAAAATTATTTACATTTGAACTATTGTTTTAGGTTATTCTCAGTTCACCTCAGTACCCACAGTTCTTAGACCACTCTTTAAAGATATTCCTCAAGATACTACAGGATGGAGAGCCACATTTCATTGCAGAGTACAACATACAGCAAGTGAGGAAATTAATTCTGGAAATGATCCATCGCTTGCCAATCAGTGAAACTCTTAGGCAATATGTGAAGAGTATACTTATACTTATGCTAAAGTTGATGGAAATAGAAAATGAAGAGAATGTATTGGTCTGCCTGAAAATATTTATGGAGTTGCATAAACAGTACCGGCCAGCTTATAGTACTGATGTTGATGTAAGTTGCCTACTGGAGTAACAAGTTAATAATAAAATATTTTCTAGTTATAGATTTTCTAATATTAATACCATAGTGTATAGAAAATCAATAACTTGTTACAATATGAATTATGGAAATTTTTATATTGCATATTTATTTAATTATTGGATTTATGGATTTAATGTATTTTCTATGCAGATCCACAAGTTTCTTCAATGGGTAAAAGGAATTTACTCAGACTTGCCAAATCATCTTCCGAAAATATTTGAACCCAAACCCACAATACGAGTGAAGGACTTATCAGAAGTGAATATTGAGCAGCTATTGCAGGAGACATACACCACCACACCAATACATACAGAGAAGAAGCTGCTTGATGGCAGTGTTGTGACTGTGAGTACACTTATTTTTAATTTAAATGTATATATTTCAATTTACTCATACCATTACTAAATATGAACTGTATATTTAAAGAGCTTGCTGAGTGAAAAATTCACAAAATTCTTATAATTTATTATAATTTCAACAGTTTCTTTGTGCACCATGCATACTACACACAACTTGTGAGAATTGCATATTTTGATAGTTTCTCTTGAATAATTTTGCACTTACATAGTTAAATTTTATGTTTCAGTATAATCTCATTCCCAGATCAGTGTTATCACTGAAAGTTATACAAGAATTGCCAATTATAGTGGTCTTAATGTACCAATTGTACAAGCAAAATGTTCATCAAGAAGTTAGCAATTTTATTCCACTCATAATGGAAACTATTACTTTGCAACCAGCTGCTAATCACAGGTAATAAAAAATACATTTTTGTAATCCATCCCTTTAATGAAATAATTGATGGTCATACTAATATTTGTTAATATGGCTATTTTATGTTTCGAAAAACAAATACATTGTTTTTTTTCTAGGCTCTCTGCATCGTTTAACAAAGAAGTATTTGTCGATTTCATGGGTGCACAAATCAAGACTTTAGCATTCTTAGCCTACATCATAAGGATATACCAAGATACCATAGCCAATCATGCCAATTTGATGGTGAAAGGAATTATTGGTTTATTGACTTTGTGCCCTCCTGAAGTGGCACATCTTAGAAAGGAATTGGTTATTGCCACGCGCCATATTCTCGCCACTGATTTAAGGCTGAGTAAGTATTTGACTGTACTTAAAAAATATATATAATTTTGCTAGCTATACTTATGTTGGTTGACAAAAATGGGGAATATTGATAGCCATTGTTTTGTTTTTATGAAAAGTTATATTACAAAAAATTTATTTAAATATGCAAAGCTTAAAAGATCCTTGCAAATAGAAAAGTCATACAAATGTGAGTGCAACATCGCCCTTATAATGCCCCAGATGTATCCACTAAAACCTACTTGTTTCTTTGTTGTCCATGTTCTTTTCTTCCTGCAGAATTTGTTCCGTACATGGAGCGTTTATTTGACGAAGAGGTCCTGCTCGGCGGCGGGTGGACAGTGCACGAGTCCCTGCGCCCACTGGCGTATTCAACGCTTGCTGACTTGGTGCATCACGTGCGCCAACACCTCCCTCTTACTGATTTGGCAATAGCAGCTCATTTATTTTCTAAGAATGTTCACGATGAATCTCTTCCGACTAGGTAATTCGTTTATTTTAAATCATTAAAGTCTCACTGTGTAACTTAGATTGAATTCAAATTGTATGGTGTACTATTTTTATATTTATTACATGCGATTAGTTGCGAGGTCCTACAGCCTAAAGCCCCATGTATAAAAGAATAAATTTATTTATTTTTTGGTTTTAGTATCCAAACTATGTCATGTAAGTTGCTGCTTAATCTGGTTGATTGTATACGGCAACGCTCAGAGAGCGAAGGGGCGGCCGCAGCTGGTACTCAGCCTCAAGGACGACAGCTGCTCATGCGCATTTTAGAGGTGTTCGTACTCAAATTTAAAACCATATCTAAACTGCAACTACCAGCTCTGATGGCGAAATGGTGAGTGTTATAAGAGGTTTATAATTTATATTTCGCATTTTTTCGCAAAGATATTGCCTGGTTAATAAACATTTTACAAGTCAATTATTTTATATACAAATTGTATAAGGCAATAAAAATTTGATATAATGAACAGCAATCTTAACAATGCGTAGTTTACCATTTTTTTTTTAATTAAAGAGCAATATAGATTATAAAGCACTGTGTATATAAGATATATACAACTAAATACTTTAAAATTTTTATGACTTATTTTAGTAAACAAGCAACACCACCACCTAATGGTACTGCCACCAATGGCACAGCACCTAGTACTCCCACGACACCTGTGGTACCAGCCCCCGCCACTCCAGCTGAGCCGAAATTAGACGAAGACAAAACCTCGCCAGATTTCCTTGATAGTCTTGCAAAGAGTGAGGAAAAGTCTAAAATAGGATTCCCTACGTCGCAAATGAGCAATTTGAACGTGGGAGACTATAGGACCTTAGTGAAGACGTTGGTATGTGGTGTGAAGACTATCACCTGGGGTTGTGCGTCGTGTAAGGTAAGTTTATGGTGTTATATTTGTCTTGTAAGTGCTTCTTACAGTAACAATTAAATGAAATCTAATTTGTTTGTATACAGACAACGACAACCACAGAGGGCACGTCGACGGGCGCCATCACGGGCCAGAAGCAGTTCAGCGCGCGTGAGACGCTGGTGTTCATCCGCCTCGTGCGCTGGGGGCTGCAGTCGCTCGACATCTACACCCTCGCCGCGCCGCGTGCGCCTGCGCACACGCCCGCGCAGCCACACGTGCGTTCCAAGGAGGAGAAGGAGGTCCTGGAACACTTCAGCGGAGTCGTATGTACATCATCATTCATATCATTATGCTAATCATATATCTAATGCATGTATAATCCATATTTGTATGATTTTTTGCAGTTTTCAATGATGAATCCACAAACGTTCCAAGAGATATTCACGGCCACCATTTCTCACATGGTAGAAAGAATTAATAAAAATACAACACTGCAAATCATTGCCAATACGTTCCTGTCGAACCCTGCTACCTCGCCGATATTCGCAACCGTTCTTGTCGAGTATCTTCTCAAAAGAATGGAGGAAATGGGCACGAATGTAGAGAGATCGAATCTATACCTGAGACTGTTCAAATTAGTATTTGGTTCTGTCAGTTTGTTCCCTACTGAAAATGAGCAGATGTTGAGACCCCATCTACATAGTATTGTAAACAAAGCGATGGACTATGCCATGACGGCAAAGGAACCTTATAATTATTTCCTTCTTCTAAGGGCATTGTTCCGTTCTATCGGCGGTGGAAGTCACGACTTGCTTTATCAGGAATTCTTACCATTGCTACCTAACTTGTTAGAAGGACTGAATCGCTTACAGAGCGGACTCCACAAGCAACACATGAAAGATCTGTTTGTTGAGTTGTGCTTAACTGTTCCGGTGAGACTCAGCAGTCTGTTGCCTTATTTACCGATGTTGATGGATCCGTTAGTGTCGGCGTTGAACGGTTCTCACACGCTCATATCTCAGGGTTTACGTACACTCGAACTTTGCGTGGACAACCTGCAACCAGATTTCTTGTATGAACACATACAGCCGGTGCGCGCCGACTTGATGCAAGCGCTTTGGCGGACATTGCACAACAACGAAGTCGCCCGAATAGCGTTTAGAGTGCTCGGCAAATTTGGAGGTGGAAACCGTAAGATGATGATCGAACCCCAGAGGTTAGAGTATCGCGAGACAGACGCTCCCCCGCCTGCCGTGCAGGCTTATTTCCAAGACCAACCCAAGCCTATTGATTTTGAAGTTGACAAAGTAATAGAGACCGCATTTTCCGCCCTCAAATCAAGTACGACCGATCCCTTTTATAGGCGTCAGTGTTGGGAAGTGCTCCGCTGTTATCTGACTGCGTCGCTCAACCTCGACGATGACAGAGCTACGCTGCAGAAACTGTTCAATCACCCGAGTTTCCTCGATGGCAAAATTCAGGTTCACAATGGACCGTATTACAAGTGCAGTAACAGTATCGTGAGGAACACGCATCGTACGGCGTTAACGGGTATGTTTGTTGCTGCGGCTATTAAAGAGCTTCGACATCACGTTTTGCCCACAATGGTGTCTTTAGTAAGGCATTACACAATGGTAGCAATAGCGCAGGAAGCGGGTCCATTCGTGGCCTCATCAGCTCCTAAAGAGGGACTTGATGCATTAGTTTTAGTGGACGCGATAGCCGTTGTAATGGGTCATGAAGAAAAAGAGTTGTGTAAACCAGGCCACTTAGCTTTGGTTCTGATGATCAATACTGCTGCGACGGTTCTAGGCAGCAAGGAACGCGCTTGTCGTTTACCGCTCATGGAGTACCTCGCTGAACGCATGTCAGCTCTCTGTTACGAGCGCGCATGGTACGCCAAACTAGGAGGATGCATTGCGGTAAAGTTTATGTTCGAGAAGATGGCGCCCGAATGGGTGTACAAACACGTGTTTACCTTTTTAAAGGCGGTTCTGTTTGTGATGATGGATCTGACGGGAGAAGTGTCGTCAGGGGCCATTGATATGGCAACAATGAATCTCGAGCGACTAGTGAGGATATGTGTGTTGGGCCCCGGTCCGCCGGGGCAGATGCCGGAGCCGGAGGGGGAGGTGGCGGCGGCCAAGGCGCGTGCGCTTCACGACGTGCTGCAGGAACTCGTGCTGCAAGTCACCAGTCCGCATCTACTTGTACGGCAACAGGTACACTACTATATGTATAATATTATTGTCGCTATATTTCTATTTTCATAAAAGCTTAATACTTATTAAAGTGTGTATTTTCTCTATCCAGGCAATGAAATCCTTAGAACTGATAGCGGAACTGCAGAAGAAGACAGTAACAGAGGTGATGGACCCGCATAGAGAAGTGCTTGCGGATATTATACCTCCTAAGAAACATTTGCTGCGCCATCAACCGGCCAATGCACAGATGGGTCTTATGGACGGAACCACGTTCTGTACTACTTTGAAACCGCGCCTTTTTACTATCGGTGAGTAATTTTCGTATTAACTTCACAACTATTTAAAATAGTGCGATAATTAGGAATGGCATACGAAATGAGCAATTAGTCAAAAGCACTACGAATAGGTCTACTAGCCCTGTGTCAGAAGCTTTTACATATATACAAGCATTTATGTAAATACAAAAACTAAAAATTCAACACGAACATTTCGTTTTATAGACTTGAACATAAATGAACACAAAGTGTTCTTCCGTGAGCTGATATCGTTATGCGAGGCGGAAGACGCGATGCTGGGCAAGCTCCCGTGCTACAAGGGCGTCAACCTCGTGCCGCTGCGAGCCTCCGCCCTCCGGGCTCTGGCCGCCTGTCACTACATACAGGAGAAACACTGCAGAGACAAAATATTCAATGTGCTATACAAGTCGCTTGAAAAGAACGATCCCGAGTTGCAACAGGTTAGTAATATTAAAATTTTGTTTTAACAACGTTTGTATTGTAAGTTATATTGATCATACCAAAGAAATATGGATGAATTAAGAAATACGTTTTAGTGTCAGTTTGTAGTTTAAAAGTTATTTTGATGTGGTGCTTGTCTGGTTTGTAATTTGATGGTGCTCTGAGAATATTGTTTTCTATGCCACAATATATTTATTGAATAAAAAATTTTACACTTTTTATAAAAATAACTTTTTTTCAGGCCGGATTCGAATGTATGCAAAAATTCCTATCAGGTTTCCAAATCGATATGGAAATAGTCCATCCCGTGATGCGGCCATTGTTACTGACGCTCGGAGACCACCGCCATCTCAGCGTGAATGGCGCTAAACGTCTCTCATATCTGACGCAACTTTTCCCTTCAACATTCAGTGAGAAGCTTTGTGAACAACTTCTGCAGCTGTTGAAGAAGCTATTGGACTATTCTATACAGACAAATAGAGGTACTTTATTATGATCTAATTTTAGCCTATGTATCGTGTAGATAATAAAGAATTTATTGTTACCAGTTTCACGTAGTTAGCCACTGAATTTGCCATCAAAATACATCACTGATATTACAAAAATATTTTCGACGTAAACCAATTTCTTCATGATACTGTCGAGATTTATTATGGTTTTGAATATTTAAATTGTTTTTAGGTGGCAACTTCCTGCAAAGTGTATCAAAGAACATGGAAAACGAGCAGAAGATAATAATTCTGATAGGCATATTCCACCAAATACCGGCCGCGTCGCCGCGGTTCATCGATGTTTTGTGTCGACTTATCTTCCACACTGAAAAGTCACTCATGATCGAGGCCGGATCTCCGTTCAGAGAACCACTCGTGAAATTTCTAATGAGGTATGGAATATTTACTATATTTATGATGTATAATACTCTTATTAAATTTACGGCTCTGAATATAAGCCTTTTGACCCTCAGATGCCGAAAGATTTTTGTTGTCTATACAATATTATGACCATTAATCAGTCTGGTTAAAATATTTAAAAAATATTTGGACTTATAAACTCTTGCATTTAGATGTCATTTGTATGGTTTTGAATGCATTTTAGATACCCGAAAGAAACTCTTGATCTCATACTGAGCGACAACAATATAAAAGATCAGCAATGGAGTCGATTCTTGGTATTCCTCATCAAGCATCCCGATGCTGGATCGGCGTACAGAGAAGCACTACAGACATCAAAGAAACCAAGGCTAATGCAACTGTTAGCAGCGAACACTAGCGCAACCGCCAGTTCGTTAGCCCAAACAGATAAAACAGAGATGCAGTTCCAAGCTATAAGGGTTATATCTTTACTGATCAAGTTCGATGATCAATGGCTCTCGACTCAGCGAGATCTCGTCGAACTATTGAAACGTATATGGTGCAGCAATCAGTATCATGTGAGTTGTGTTTTTTGCCTTATGTAATATTATTGTTTATACATTTTTTTTAACATGTAAATCAGTTTCAAAACGTATTTACAAATGTGTTACATCAAAAATATTATTTATTATATTGACAAATATTACGTTATCTTTGTAATATTATATACCCGTTATATTATATATGTCTTATTTGGGTAATTTATGTGATTCCTTTTACGTCAGGAGATCCACAAGAAAGTTGAGATTGTGGACTGCACTCATTGGAAGGAACCGAAATTGATAGTGAAGATACTGTTGCATTATTTCTGCCACCATCCAAATGACATAGATCTCTTGTTCCAATTGCTGCGAGCTTTGTGCGACCGGTTTATCCCTGACTTCCAGGTAATTATAATTATGAGGCATCTGGCATACATAAATCAATAATGTTAAAATTATTAAGTCTGTACCCTGTATATAAAGTGAAATTATTAATTTGGTTTAGAAAATAACCAGATTGATATTTTCAGTTCCTTCGAGACTTCCTAGAGAACACAGTAGCGCAAAACTACACAGTGGAATGGAAACGCTTGGCGTTCTTCCGCTTCGTGGAGCATTTCTCCAGTGACGCCATGTCGCAGGACCTCAAGGCTAAGGTTCTGCAGATGATACTGATCCCTTGCTTCGCGGTCAGCTTCGACAAGGGACAGAAGATCGTGGGCGGACCGCCGGCGCCCTATCAGGACAACCCTGATAACGTGGTGTCGGTTTTTATTAACAATGTAAGTATGTTGTGTATGTAGTGTTTTTTTTATTACGGGCATTGCAAAGGAATATTACTACACCTGATGGTAAGTTGAATGACGTGCGCATAGAATCGATCTGTGAAATGATTGAAAATGTGTGAAATGATTATTATTCCTTACCAGACAAAACAATTAGGCCGGGCTATTCGATTAGAGTTCAACCGCATTAATTTTTATCAGGTAATCGACCCAGAGAATCCGTTCGCATGTTCGGACGCGGTCCGCATATCGCTGCTGCAGTTCGCATGCCTGCTATTAGAACAGGCGTCCGCTCACATCCACGACGCGAACAACAAGAAGCAAGGCAACAAGCTACGCAGGCTGATGACCTTCGCGTGGCCTTGCTTACTCGGCAAGAACTATGTTGATCCTGCTACTAGGTAAGTAATAAATAACTATCTCGGGAATAAGCCAAATCTGTTTAAAAATAGATTTAAAATAAAACTGATCTATTGTGTTCCAGGTATCATGGCCACTTGTTGCTAAGTCATATTATAGCTAAATTCGCTATCCACAAGCGGATAGTCTTGCAAGGTATGTAATTATTCGCGTTATTCGTATGCTGTGTGTTGTCAATGAGTAGAGCATTAATACGGTGCCGTCGCCCGCGCGTGCGCAGTGTTCCACAGCCTGCTGAAGGCGCACGCGGTGGAGGCGCGCTCCGTGGTGCGCCAGGCGCTGGAGATCCTCACGCCCGCCATGCCGCAGCGCATGGAGGACGGCAACACCATGCTCACGCACTGGACCAAGAAGATCATCGTCGAGGACGGACACTCCGTGCAGCAGCTCTTCCACATACTGCAACTCGTTGTCAGACATTACAAGGTCTGTAGAAACTACATTTAGTGATGTTAAACTTGGTAGGGTGTACAATGTGCATAGTCTGTATTTATTGTACTATTTTAAACAGTGTTAACGACTTTCATTGCTCGCCACTGTTCGCGTAGATATGTAGTATTTTGTATTTTTAGATATTTTCGTCTGATTCTAAGCATTTTAGTACACTGACACAGTACTTATATTTAAGTAAGTTATTCGCCATGTCCAGGTGTACTACCCGGTGCGTCACGCGTTGGTGGGGCACATGGTGAGCGCGATGCAGCGCCTCGGGTTCTCGGCCACGGCCTCGCTGGAGCACCGCCGGCTCGCCGTGGACCTCGCCGAGGTCGCGCTCAAGTGGGAGCTGCAGCGCGTGCGCGACCACTCGCCAGACGACAATGTTGTACGTCACTCATACTTTATACAAATCTTTTGTTTTAGCACTGTATAAAAACAGTTAGTTCATTAAAACTAATTTTGAGGGAAGAGAATAGATATATTGCGTATGACAGCGAATTTTCTATATTTTCCGCAAAATTAAAAACAGTTACCAAAACATTTTCTTCCACTATAATTATTATGAAAGGTGGCGATGTCTCCCGGCGGTGCAATGAAGCGCATATCCTCCGACGAGAGTGGCTCGGAGGCCCGCAAAGCGCTGAACACCGGCTGGGCGAGTCCGCAGGCGAGCGTGTCGCGACACGAGCCCGACGCCGCCAAGCCGCTGGACAGGCAGCACGTCGACGTCGTCGTCAACTTACTGCTGCGACTCGCTTGCCAGGTAACAACTGCCACTTTTGTACTTTTGATGACCATTGATGTGAGAAGTACAGGATATAAAGTGGTTGAGATGAAAATATGTTTGTTTGTACCGTCTGTTGTCCCACATCTAGTATGTGTGCTGAAAATTTAAGGACTAATTTTATTGTCTGAGTGCGTTGCGTTGCGTTGCAACGCATTCAGACAATAAACTTAGTTATGTGTTTAGAAACTTTTATTACTTCTTTAATCATGATATTACTTCATGTATATCTATGATCCTATGAAATATTTTGACAATATTTAATGTGTTGATTAATTTTAGATGTATTTTGTTTTGTTTATGCATTGGACATCCGGGAAATTAGCCTGTGAGTAGCACCACATAGATTTCAATGCGTGTACACGTATGTACATGAAACGCATTATTTACATGTATACTTCGGTCGATAAGCAGGTGAACGAAGGCAGTGTGACGGGCGGCGGTGCGACGGCGGGCGAGCAGCTGTCCCGGCGCTGCGTGTTGCTGCTCAAAACAGCGCTCAAGCCCGACGTGTGGCCGCATCTATGCGAACCCAAACTTGCTTGGCTTGACAAAGTATGTTACATTAATTAGAATTAAATAAATGTTTTCTATTCCGTTTGAGTTCGCACTATGTTGAGACATTTTTAAGGAAAATGTGTTAATAGGTGAATGATTGTTATTATTATCTGCTGGAATGAAGTATAAATACCTAAATATATATGTATTTTAGGTGTTTTCGAGTGCTGACTCAAATACGGGCGCGTGCGCGAATGCGTGCACAGCTCTAGAACTATTGGTGTTCCTTCTGGGAGTGTTACGGCGCGACCAGATCCTCGCCGCGCTGAAGCCGCTGCAGCGCGGGCTGGCGGCCTGCGTCGCCTCCTCTAACGCCAAGATAGTGCGGCTCACACACAACCTGCTCGCCAAACTAACTGCCATTTTCCCAACTGAGCCTACCGGGGCTGCGCAGGCGTCGAAGGTAAGAATAATTTATTATTATTTTGCTGTAAAATATAAATATTATAGTGTATTAAGTAAAATGATATGGAAATAAAAATTAGACGTATCGATATATTTTTAAAATAAAACCATAATTTTTAGATTATTGATTTATGGCTCTTGTTGTAGACATTTTGAGTGTATTTGTAATAAAATGAAGCTGAAAACAGTTTTTTTTACGTACAACTCAGTTCGAGGAGCTGGAGACGCTGTACGCGTGCGTGAGCAAGTACGCGTTCGAGGGCCTGGCGGCGTACGAGAAGTCCGCGAGCGGCGGCGGCGTGAGCGCGAGCGGCGCGGGGTCGGGCGGCGCCGGCGCGCTGCTGGGCCCGCTCATGATGCTGAAGGCGTGCTGCTCGTCCAGCGCCGCGTACGTCGACCGCCTGCTCATGCCGCTCATGCGCGTGCTGCAGCGCATGGCGCGCGACCACGTCGCCACCAACCCCGACGCGGCCATCGCTGATCTACTCGTATGTTACACTGTATTTTACATTAACATATTTCTATTTTATTGGTTTTCTAATACCGCATTATATTATCTATACCATAATCAATTTTACCGTTTACATAAGTTACACTTCTAGGATATTGATCATATTCAATAGATATATTTCTGCATTAATATCCGCAGGAAACGGACGCATTTCAATGAATTTAATATGGCAACATAAGATGATATTATACATATTTTACTGAATAAGTTATTTGGCTCATGTACCATTGTCTGTCTACATATTATATTATTGCATCGTAATAACTGTTTTTTTTTGGTTTTTAGATTTTAGCCTTGGATTTATTGAAAGCTCGTGTGTCTGTAATGCCAGGGGATACTAAAAAAACTTTCATCGGCACGGTGCTAGTGGGACTCATAGAAAAAACATCAGATCCAAAAGTTAGTACTATAAAATATAAAAGTGGAATAATAATTATTTATAACATATATAATTCATATTTTTTCGATATTTATAGGTTATGAAAGCAATAATCCGCATGGTGGAAGAGTGGGTTACGTACAAGGGTTCGCCAGCGAGCGCCGGCGCGCCGCCCACGTTGCGAGAGAAATCGATATTGCTCGTTAAACTAATGCAATATGTAGAAAAACGATTCTCCGACGATTTGGAACTTAACGCACAGTTCTTGGAACTAATTAACTATGTATATAGGTAAGATTTTGAACTGAATTTAATAATCTATTTCTGTATTATTTTACTATAAAACGTGGGTCTTTATGGATTTTGTGTTTCCAAAGGTTTGCTTTACGTTAGTAGTATAAAAATTTATTACATATATTTACAAAATGATGTTCATTTTGGTGGAGTATCATTGACTAATAATATTTTATTTCTTACAGAGACGAACATTTAAAAACGACAGAGTTGTCTATGAAACTTGAGCCAGCTTTCTTAGCGGGTCTACGTTGTCCTCAACCGCACATCCGCGCGAAGTTCTTCGAAGTGTACGATCAGAGCGTGCGAAGGAAGATCTTCGATCGGTTACTGTATATCATCTGCTCGCAAAACTGGGAGCATATCGGACAACACTTCTGGATAAAACAGTGCTTGGAGCTGCTTCTTGTCACTTGTGTGTCTAGTATGTATATTGTATATGTTACAGTTCGACTTGGACTACAAAATTATTTTTTTTTTTTGCGAAATGTAAAGTTACAAATCATGAAAAAGTAATCTAAAATAACCTGTAACCAAAAATATAACCAGCTTGGTTTGTTTTTGATATTATATTTTCAATGTAGGTATGAATTTCAAGCATATATTGTAATTCTACAGGTACTCAAATTCGACTCTCTAACCCAAAATATCTATTACCGAGCATCACATCAGTTATCAATACAGCCGACAGCGAAGACCGGAAGTCGTTCTCGATCTATAGTAGCGTGAAAGAGGAATCGACGGATGGGTTCAGTGACACTATAGACCCCGACAAAGAGGATGTTCTCGATATGGATCTTGACTCTAGTTCGAATCAAAAGGAAGATTTCACAAAGAACGTGCCAGATAGGTAAAAACAACTTTTATAGACTTCTTATTTCTAAACTGCTTTTTATTGCTACATATTTTGTTTCTATTATTTTTATAACATAAAATATTTATATTTTTAACACGCCCATTCACATAGTTACGCGTGTTAGGTTCAGCACTATGAAATTAGGAACCTATTTTTTCCTTAGTGTTTCATAAATAGGAGTATGTGTGTTGTGTAGGCTGCGCACGCTGAGCCAGATCGTGGCGAAGCAGTCGGAGTTCCTGGAGCTGGCGCGGCGCGTGCGCACCGAGCAGCTCGTGGTGTCGGCCGCGCAGCTCTGCCACATGGACGACGCGCTCGCGCACCACACCTGGCTGCGACTCTTCCCCAAGCTCTGGACCACCCTGGACGAGAGGCAGCTCGGAGTCAGTATAACATATTCTTGGAAACTAACTTGCAAGCAGCTTCGACCACGTATTTTTAAAGAATAAAAATCCTCCTCACTATTTTTCACATCTTTATAAGATTGAAGACGGGACGAATCGTTTGTGATTACTATTCATTTTATATCTCTGATTTTTTTACAATTAACGTTTAGTAATTAAATATTATTGCGTTGTTTTTAGACAATCATGAATGAAATAGTGCCGTTTATAATATCGGGCGTGCACGTAATTCAACGGGATCAGCCGCTAAGCGCACTCAACACGTTTATAGAAGCACTAGCCCGCTGTAACCCGCCAGTCAGCATTAAACCGTAAGTATCGATCGATTTATTATCGACTTCCAATATTACAATTTTCAAAATTTTTATATTCATCGCTGTTTTCGATAAACGATTCCAATTCCTTTTTTCGAACCATCGCGAAAATATACCAATCAAAATAAAGTTTTAACATTTTTACAAATTATTTACTGGGATCAGATTGAAAATATAAATTGGCATTGTTTCTTAAAAACTGCCGTAAGTTTCAAAACTGAGCATAATAATGCCATTGTACTACCAATTAGTGGAGTTTATGTTAATATTAACTCTTAGGCCAATGATGAAGTACCTCGGCAAGACGCACAACTTGTGGCATCGCATGACACTGAACCTAGAGCAGATGGCCATCGACCAGGCGAGCGGCCGCGTGCCGCGCGAGCCTCTCGACATATACGACTACGACGTCGAGACCACAACACCCACTGTGAGTATTATTACGTCCTGTAAGATTACTATTTTATTTATTTATTTTCGGCAAAAAGATAGTATGTTACAGATGCCACTTACAATTTATATGCTCAGTTATAAAATGCACATATAACAAAAATATGTAGTAGTGTTGAATACTGGTACCCAAAGTAAGATTTAGCTTGTGTTATGGGTGCCATAGTATAGGAGCTGGCTAACAACTTGACTACACTACCGCGTGACTACATGCGATTGTGCGCTCGCTCGCTAGATTACAATATACGACAAAATACGTATTAAAACCTAAATACGTATTGAGATTATACTGCAATGGTGTTATGTTGATTCGGAACAAAGTACCCAATTAAAAACGCAAATTTGTAATTATCTATGAATTCGGCACGTATATAAATTATTTATTATAATGCCCCAAAAATGCACGTATATCAACAAAATACAAGGTCTTTACTCTCCCTGATAAGAAATGATGTTACGTTAAAAAAACGCTGGTAGCAGTACTAATGTGAGTATGAGATTATCATCTTCGTTTCCAGGAAATATTAGACTCGCTGAGCGACATGTATGAGCTGTTACAAGAGGAAGATATGTGGTCCGGCCTGTGGCAGAAGCACGCGCGGTACAGAGACACCAATGTTGCGATCGCTTATGAACAACAGGGCTTCTTCGAACAGGCACAAGTGAGTTACGGTTGATACTTGATTTTACATTGAAATAATTTATATATAATAGAATTAACTTTCGAATTTATTTGTGGTGTTTTAATACAATGAAATTAAAAGAAAATAACAGATACACAGGTAGGTAGGTCTAAAGAATCTTGCACATTTTAATATTTTGGTCTTAATTTGCAGGCTGCCTACGATGTCGCCATGGCTAAACTTAAACAAGATTACGCAGCTAACCCCGCATCATACAACATGCATAAAGAGTGCACGCTTTGGACCCAACATTGGCTCAAATGTGCCAAGGAATTGAATCAATGGGACTCTTTGTTAGAATTAGGACTTAGCAGGAGCGGTCGTGATCCGTTTTTGATATTAGAAAGTTCATGGAGGAATCCAAACTGGTCGACCATGAAAGAAGCTCTAGCCGAAGTGGAGTACAATTGTCCCAAGGAATTAGGTAAGTGTTAAAAATCGAAACATATTCTTATTCGGATTTTAAATAATACAAAATATATCAACATCCAAATAAGAACTGCGTCATAGAACACATTAGAAGTTGTAAATTTCCGGCAATGTAATTAAAATGTTACCTAAACATATTGTATAACACATGATGACGTGTGGTATATGATTGTATAATATATAATATGTAATATTGTGTGTCAGCATGGGCAGTGAACCTGTACCGCGGGTACCTGTGCATCTGCGCGGGCGGCGAGCAGCAGCTGGGCGGCGTGGAGCGGCACGCGGAGGCGGCGGCGGCGCAGTGCCTGCGCGAGTGGCGCCGCCTGCCGCGCCTCGTGTCGCACGCGCACCTGCCGCTGCTGCGCGCCGCGCACCAGCTCATGGAGCTCAGCGAGGCCGCGCAGATACACACCGTAAGTACCACCTCAGCATAATACACACACACGCACGCACACGCCTCTAAACAAACACAATAAGAAAGTCAATTCTTGGATATTTGTTATTTTTTTAAATGAGACATTTTTATCATTCTAATAAAATTATTATTATTATTTTTTCAATATCAATTTTGTATACAGGGATTATTACACAGTCGTCCGACATCCCTGCACGACATGAAAGCGATAGTGAAGACATGGCGCAACAGGTTGCCCGTGGTGGCCGACCCGCTGTCGCACTGGGGCGCGATCTTCACGTGGCGTCAGCACCACTACCAGTTCATCGCGTCGCATTACGACTCGCAGACCGACCACGCGTCCAACCACAGCATGCTGGGCGTGCACGCGAGCGCTCAGGTAAACTTATAGAAGTAAACCTATTGGCCAGATTTTGATTATTATTTTTTTGTTAATAAAAGACACATGCTATAGCTATCTCTATGGTTTCACATTTTTGTTAGGTAAAGGCAAGAAAACGTGTATCATTATTATTTATTTTTATTCACAGGCTATAATTCACTTTGCAAAAATAGCGAGGAAACATAACTTATCAGGTGTCTGTCTGGACTCCCTGCACCGCATATACACAATACCTAGTGTACCGATTGTGGATTGCTTCCAAAAAATACGGCAGCAGGTCAAGTGTCACATACAAATGTCATGGACGGAGGGCAAAGACGAACTACAGGAAGGATTGGATATGATCGAGTCAACAAACTTCAAATATTTCACTAAAGAAATGACAGCAGAGTTCTACGCGTTCAAAGGGCTTCTTCTAGCTCAGTTGGGGCGGTCCGATGACGCTAACAAGGCGTTTGCGGCGGCTGTTCAACTTCACGACACTTTGGTTAAAGCTTGGGCTCTGTGGGGCGACTACTTGGAGCAGATATTCATACGTGACCCGCGCCAGATATCCGTGGGCGTGTCGGCTATGACGTGCTTCCTGCATGCCTGCCGACATCAGAATGAGTCCAAGTCAAGGAAATATTGCGCTAAGGTAAGAAAACAATGAACACATTAAACCTTCTAAATTATTTTACTTATCTAACTTACTATTTTAAATACATACCATAGCTAGTTTCTATTTCTTTGTTCAATTGGCTGAGAAATAAGTAATGCATCTATGTATCTGTTTTGTACAATTTGGGAAGTTAAATTACAAGTTAAAATATAATGTTACAGGTGTTATGGATGCTCAGTTTCGACGATGAAAAGAACAGTTTAGCCGAGGCTCTTGACAAATACTCAGTGGGCGTCCCACCGATACAGTGGTTGCCATGGATACCACAATTACTTGCCTGCCTTGTGCAGTATGATGGCAACGTTATATTGAACCTTCTTAGTCATGTGAGTTTTTATTTTTTACTTCTTATTCACAAGATTTTATGTACTAGGACCAGTAATACATATTATAAATTTCTAGGTTGGCCGATTATATCCGCAAGCAGTATACTTCCCGATCCGCACACTTTATTTGACACTCAAAATAGAACAGCGTGAGCGACACAAGACCGCTGAGAATATCGCGGCACATTTACCACATCAAGCGTCAACCTCTGCTGTAAGTACACATAGCCCTGTTCATTCTTAGATTAAATAATTTCTTAAGGCGATACCTCAAGGTCCATTTTCATACATTTTGTTTCGGCTTTAATCTGGGTAACTAAACAAGTATTGGCAAGTAAAGAATTTAAATTCACGTCTAGTTAGTGATTAGTTCTCGCAGTTGAAGAAAAATGTAAAAATAATTAATAATCATGGATATTTCTGCCTTTAAAATTTCGTCATATTAAATTTTAAAGGCCGAAATATCCATGATTATTAATTATTTTACGTTTTTCTTTCAACTGCGAGAACTAATCACTAACTAGACGTGAATTTAAATTCTTTACTTGCCAATACTTGTTTAGTTACCCAGATTAAAGCCGAAACAAAATGTATGAAAATGGACCTTGAGGTATCGCCTTAAGGAATGTGTATAATTATGACTGAAAAATACTGTTATTTATTTTATTTTTGGAATCACTTAGGCTGAGTAATAAGATGAGTGTTGTTTGTCGCTCGCAGGGCAGCAGCAAGGTGGGCGAGAGCGCATCGTCGTCGAGCGGCGGCTCCACGGGCAGCGAGACCGGGCCCATCAAGGCCACGCTGCCCATGTGGCGCTGCTCGAAGATAATGCAGCTGCAGCGGGAGATTCATCCCACCGTGCTCTCATCACTAGAGGGCATAGTCGATCAGGTATCATCTGTTACTAGTTTTCGTTTGAGGTTCCTCGCGGTCCACCTGATTTGTTTTTCGGATCAAAAGTCAACTAGCACTAGGGATAATGTTATAATCTTGTAACTAAAACCATTCGTAATACCAGTAGCATAAAATTTATGGCCAGTTTAACGTATCACGCAAAATAGTAAATGTTTGTTTATTATTTCACTGGTAATTTATTGAAATGAGAAATAATATTTATAATCGTATTGTTGACGAGTGGTGTGCGTGGTGTGTCAGATGGTGTGGTTCCGCGAGAACTGGTACGAGGAGGTGCTGCGGCAGCTGCGCGCGGGTCTGTGCAAGTGCCACGTGGTGTCGTTCCACCACCGCGCCGCCGTCGCCGACGCCACCGTCACGCCGCACACGCTCAACTTCATCAAGAAGGTCGTCTCCACATTCGGCATCGGCATTGGTATAAGTGAGTCTCGACTTCCCTCAAATAGCAATACTCACAAATCCAATGTGTCGTATTAGCGTTTCTGAATTATTCTTTCACTTAATGTGGCTGCGTTTAGATTTTTATTTGATGAATCTATGCGTTTAGTACCTCTATTTGCTTAAGGTTGTGCCTTACTGTAGAGTGTCAAACTCCAAATTAGCGGTTACCATTTACCCTTTTAGACGACAAAATACGTACGTGTAATATTGGGAACTGATTCACTAGCATACTTGTATTTCAATTTTATTTGTCACTACCTATATATAACATGAAATAAACTGAAGTATGTTGTAAGGGACTGGGCTCAATGCTCGCTCGGATGATGCTATAGTCTCGAGCGTTAACATTGAATCATAAGACCGGTGAAACCAACATAACTGTTCCACTCACCCCTCCAGTGGCGGTAGCGATAACGCGTTTTTCAACGCGATAAAAGAAAAAAGGTAGAAGAAAGAAGATCTACATAAATGATATTTAATCTATGTTATTATTGTATTTAGTCTACTTTCATAGACACATTTTTTAAGTAAGTTCATTAAAAAATTTGCTACCTTATTACAGACAAAATTATAAAATAGTAATAATACAATACTAAAATGAATTTTAAAAAATCTGGACAATGCATGATACCCATCCAGCATGAGTGTTTTATGTTAATCCATATATTAATGTTTGTTGGTATATGATGCACATGTATCCGTCACACGGCAGTGCGACAATAGAGAACTTATACTGCAATGTTTCGTATGCTCAGGTAATGTTTTTAAATGTAATGCATCTCGTATTTATCTGTTTTTATTTTGGGTTTTGTGATGTATTACAAAATGTGATATAATGAGTATGCGAGGGTTGCGTTATATAAAGAGTCCATTTTGTATGTCGACAGAAAGTGTTTCAAGTAGTGTAAGTGGTGCATTCTCTTCAGCTGCATCGGAGAGCCTCGCTCGCCGCGCGCAGGCCAGTGTACAAGATCCCGTCTTCCAGAAGATGAAGACACAGTTTACCGCAGACTTCGACTTCTCACAACCTAATGCTATGAAATTACAAAATCTTATACAAAAGTTACGAAAGTGGGTCAAGATACTCGAGGCTAAAACAAAGGTTTTGCCCAAGTAAGTAGTTACGGGGCACGCTGTGCTCTCGACACTCACTAAGGTAAATACGGAAGATACCTTTATGCAGTTTGTGCCGTCCATCGTTTCTCGTCTAGGCCGTAGACATTTCACAACACAACTAACTCCATTGAGTAGCTGTAGGCAGGGTTTGGCCGTGCTTTCTCACCTTAGTCGCTTATGGCAGTTGCAAAGGGCATAACGAATAAACAAAAAATCATTGAAGTTTTGTTAACTTGATTTTTTCTGACAGATCGTTCCTGATCGAGGAGAAGTGCCGGTTTCTATCGAACTTTAGTTTGAAAACGGCGGAGGTGGAATTGCCCGGAGAATTCCTATTGCCGAAGCACACGCACTATCACGTGAGGATCGCGCGGTTCATGCCTCGCGTAGAAATCGTTCAGAAGCACAACACATCTGCGCGTCGACTGTACATACGCGGGCATAATGGAAAAATATATCCATACTTAGTCGTTAACGACTCCGGGCTCGGAGACGCGAGAAGGGAGGAGCGAGTACTACAATTGCTGAGAATGCTGAACCATTATTTGGGCAAACAGAAGGAGACATCTAGAAGATTCCTGCACTTTACGGTTCCAAGAGTAGTATCAGTGTCGCCGCAGATGCGCCTCGTCGAGGACAATCCGAGTTCAATATCGTTGTTGGATATTTATCGAACCGAATGTGCAAACAGGTTATTATTTAAAAAATACTTATTATTCATCGGCCTTGTACCAGCAATGTAAACAAATATCTTCTTATCGTTTGTCAATCATGATGCCTATTATTTTTATGTTATTTTATATCAAGTGCATCTGTATATGCAATGGAAGTCCAGTCAATAAGCTCATACAAATATTATTTTGGAAAGTGGGTAGTCAGATAAGTGTGTATCTTACTTTTTATCTTGTGTTACTATCTTACTGCTTACTAATGTTATAATTAATGCAAAAACTTTGTGAAAATGTTTAGATGTTTTTTAAAAGTAAATGTAAAAATAGCTGTCCTGAATTTGATGCAATTTAACACACTGATAGAGCATGACCAGGATAAAGTCATAGGTTTCTTATTAAACTGCGTAATTTATTAACGGCGATTTTTCTCCATAGGAAATTAATGAATTATTTTTTATGATTTAAAAAACATGATTCTGAAGTTATACATATGGCGTTATGTATCGCTACAGGGTTTTGGGGCCTTTTGTAGTGGTAAAGGCTTTCCACGCGAGCCAAGTCGCCTGTATCGCTTAGTTTATATTTCTGATATGTGGCTGGTGAATGCAATTTATTACCTAATCTGTATCATAAATTAACTCTAGTACATTATCATCACAAATATTATTATCTAAATTTGTTTAATGCACATCGATTATATACTGCCCAAAAGTGTTGTCCAAGTACTACGTTGATGTCGTAACTATACACATAAATCAAGGATTGAGCGTTCCGTATGCAGCTGTTTTTATCTCAAAAAAGCACAAGAAGATTTTTATTTCGTGAAGAAACTTTCATATTGTTAAAGCTGCGAGTAAATGCCGGTGAAATATAAATGTTAACATTTGGTATGACTTTCAAAATTATTCAAGTTTATAGAAATTTCTTTCAAGTTGTCTTGTTCCGTCGGTTTAGCGTTATAGTTTAGGTCAGGATAGATTAGACTTCGTATAAGTGTAAGGGTGTGTTGTGCAGGGGTGTGGAGTACGACGCCCCGGTGGCGCGGTACTACGAGCGGCTCGCGGCCGTGCAGGCGCGCGGCTCACAGGCCTCGCACCAGGTGCTGCGCGACATACTGCGGGAGGTGAGCACTACGCACTCCACATTGTTCATCCAGCCACATGGGCGCCGGAGGGGGTGCAAGGGGTGTACATGCACCCCCCTGTCCGTAACAAATCGAAATACAACAGACAACAGAGGTTTTATTATGGTTTAGCATATACAAATAAGTTTTATTAAAAAGAAGAAAAAAATAATGTTGTTATGTAGTACCTACTCTAGTGTGTAGAATAGATTGCAGTTGCACCTTCCTAAAAGCAATCTTGGCGGCGCCCATGTTCAGCCATAAACTGTAATGAACTAACATTAACATATACTGGGATTCTGTACAATGATTTCGTTTTCACAATTTTCTGGTCCGAAAAAACATGTTTGCTGCCCAGCATTGTTGTGTATCGATGCCATATCCGGTACCAAATAGATTCTTCTCCTGTATTATGAGATTAATATAACTTTGGTTAATTGCGTGCAGCACCTGTGATCTGCTTAAAATAAAGCCTGTATATTGGTTAACAGTAATGGCTCGTAGTGTTGGTGAGCTTAGAACTTGAGTATATTCCTTGACACAGGTGCAAGCGACGATGGTGCCGAAGGGCATGCTGCGCGAGTGGGCGGCGGCGACGTTCGCGGCGCCCACGGACTACTGGACGTTCCGCAAGATGCTGACGCTGCAGCTGTCGCTGGCGAGCTTCGCCGAGTACGTGCTGCACCTCACGCGCCTCAACCCCGACATGATGTACGTGCACCAGGACTCGGGCCTGCTCAACGTGTCTTACTACAAGTTTGACGTCGACGATACTACAGGTGCGAAATGTTTGTTACTGTTTTTGCAACTGAACGAAAGTAAAAGTAAAAGTGGAAGTGAAGTTTATAATGTATTAATTTATTTTGGCGTAATTTTAATAATTTGTATATAAAAAAAAAACGTTAAGCTTTCTTTTCCTTAAAAAAATTCTAACAAGACTAGAGATCGTAAAGAGTTGGTTTGTCATGAAGTATACATATATTTGATATTTGAGGACCATGAGAATCTCCAGATAACAATTATTTTAAAGGTAATTTGACATATGTAAAGTTAATTTGTAGTCTTTATTATTTAGCTTATCTGTAAGACTAAATTAAACGATACTAACACTCTATTAATACTTTAAAATAGGAAAATACTATTGGTATATTTTTCATTTCATCATTATCATTCATCATCTTTATTCATATCATCATTACATACCACAGACACGATGTCATCTTAAATTAGCATAATTAAAAAACAATTGCTTCATCAACTATAAAAGTAAAGGTAAAAGCTAAATTAGCTATAGGGTTTTCCAAAACACAAACATCACAATTCAGATTGAAGAACCAGGCTGTGAATGTATCATTACAAGATTTAAACCCCATTGTTATCCGTAGGCGAGTTGGACGGCAACAGGCCGGTTCCGTTCCGGTTGACACCGAACATATCGGAACTTTTGACACACATCGGCATCACTGGACCGCTGACGGCATCAGCGATAGCCGTGGCGAGATGTCTCGTCACTCCTAATTTTAAGGTAATAGAAACGCATGAAATAATAGTTGTTGCTCCCGACTGCGCTTTTCTAAGATCTTTTCCGGGATCAAATTATGTGTGTTCTCTCCCGGGATAAAATGTTGTCAAACCAAATATTAAGTACGAATGGTTTACGGGGTCATTTTGACATTGCGTTACTAAATGAAAGCACATACTCGTCTTTACCTTTGCAGACATGCCTTTGTCAAGTTATCTATTAATAACTGATATTTCCCCAAAAATATTGGTTTTAGTTTTCTGGATTTTTGATCATTTTGTAGTTTAATGCGAATATGACGTGTGCGTAGGTGTATTTCTGACTAATAGTATGTTTTTGCCACTGCATCGAATTTTCTTAGAGTAGTAGTAGTGGCTTTAGGACGCGTAAAATTAAAATCACTTTTTATTCATATTTATTTTGTTCCAAACTTACACTTTTTATTTTACATCTATTACTAAAGTAACTTATTGTAAAGTGTTATTTTCAAGTAAATAAATATGTGGTTCCATTTAGTAACGCGATGTCAAATTCCCCTGTATAGTACGTAGTAAGGGATAGAATCAGTGTGAAGTATAATTAGAATTATTGATTATAATACAAATGACTAGGTAATTTACGTACAAAATGGATTGTGTCGTGACCTTATGAAAAATGTATTATTATATTGATAAAATAAGAATCATGAAAAGATTTGGGAATCAAGTCATACCCGGCTTTAAAGTCGATATATTTTGCCTGATTCAGCAGCTAATTCAAGGCTACAATCGCGATGTAGAGCTTTACTCATGTAACAAAATTTTGCTTTGAATATGACTGATGGTTGTTATTTAAAGTTCCAGGATGTTAACATGATATATTTTTCCAGATTCAGTCAATATTGCGTACAATTCTACGAGATGAGATGGTGACAGGGTACAGGAAGCGTTTAGAAGACAAGTCAGGTCTTCCAACGGCGGGCACGTCCTCCGAGAACAAGCCGGTGGAAATGGACAATGAGACGATCATAAACATGGTGAATAAAGCGGTGTCAGTGATCATCAACAGACTCAACTCTTTGGCCATGTTCGATGGTCCAGACAGTAAAGTGGCCACTCTCGTCACTGCGGCCAATAGCCATGATAATCTGTGTCGTATGGACCCTGCCTGGCATCCCTGGCTTTAAATTTGTTCGGATTTTTATTTTGTACCTCAACATATATGATTTAGTACTGAATGTAACCTTATTAAGATTTGTTTAAGTCATATAACAGAAAGGTAAGTTGAGTTAAGTTTCAATTTAATGTCTGATTTTATATTGTTGACTTGTATTTCTTTGTAATGTCCAACATTTTAAGTAAGGTGAATTTACTTGACAGATTGTATAGGTTTAAGATTAAAAACATTCTGTAATGTACTTCCAAATAAAAAGAAACGGACATTGATTTATAAGTCTTATCTTAATTAAAAGTAAATGATAAGGTTATTATTGTTTTATTTACAATTTGTTTGTTGACGTGTGAACGTCACATGTAACGACATCGGTAAGTGAAATGAATAGCTGATTGCATGTCCATGAGTGACAGCGAAGTACCTGTACAGGTGAAAGTACCGGGCCAGCAGCAAGTGCGCGACGGATAACGAACGCGCTCGCTGGCTATCTCGCTCCATCGCCGCAGATAGCGAGATCTTCTCGAACAATGGGAAAGAAAGTGCAATAATTATAGGACTCGACAGGAATATCTCGTTACTATAATTTTAAACAGTTTTCACTATTGGAAAGGGGCTAGACAGCAACACTTGACATTACTGTACCAATTGAATTCATTCGCTTAAGACCTTACACGGGTTGTCAGTTCATAAGGCAAACAATTTTACAAAATTGGAGGCTGCGAATCTATCATCAGTCATAATAAAACAGTCACTATTATATGGCGTAGACTGTATTTAACGAACCCATAATTTGACGTTATTGGAATGTTGGAAGCAATGGGTAACCGGAGGAGGCGTGTGTCATCAAAGGATCTCGTGAGAGACGAGTTCGGCGGTACGGTGGCGGTATGGTGGCGGTGTGGCGGCGGCGTTGCGTTGCTAGGCGGCGGAGCGCGGGCGGGCGGCGCGGCGGAGCGGCCACGTCGGCGGCGCGCGCCCTCACCTGCCCCGCGCCGTCCGCGCCCCTCCACTGTGTCGCGTCTCTCCTGCCGCCGCCCGTCCCCGCCGCCACCCGCCGCCCGCCGCCGACATGTCAGTCCGCTCCGCGGCATCGCGTTATGTGTTGGTGTGTTGCGTTTCTCCGAGCTCCACCGGCGAGTGTCCGACCTCTGTAACCGACCGTTTATGACATTCGACAACCCCGCCCTGTGCATTTTTCCGAGTTGCATTTCGATCAGTGCGAGCCGCGAGGAGTCCGCAGTCCGTGATCGAGCCGGACCCGGCGACGGCATTTCGACCGACGTTTATTTATGTTGTCGTTTTGGTGTGGTGAATATTTGTGTTGTTCGGACGATAACCGTTTTATCTGTGCAATCGAGTCGAGTGGATATTTTTAACGATCGACTGCTCTGTCCCGAAGGTGAGTGAAATTTTCGATTCTGCGAATGCTATTCGTCGGGACGGGACGTTCGATTCGCCGCTACGTGGCGACGACGGTCTTGTCGATACGCTCCGGAATGTCGACAACTGCGTGTGCGGTGCGATTGTTAACAGAATAGCTGGATCAGCTTGCTTTGCATTTATATTTTAAGTATACATATCTAAATACAGCATTAAAACAACTTTTACTGAACGTACTCTCCTTTTTACTGTGCTTTTATTTAGAAAAACATACAACTATTATCTCTGCGCTGACGGCTTTGCTTGTAGCGAAATCTATCTGCAGAAGCCGCTTATTAGAATCTTGTTGGTTTCGGTCCTATCCCACTGTACCATATGGTAGACGGAAGCGAGTGGATAAGAAAACATGGAGGTGGGCGGCGCGGGGTGCTGCGCGGCCGGTCGGCCGGTCGAGCGAGCGAGCGACCGCATTCCATATGGAATGCCGGATTATACGCAATGTCAGTGTGACTCGGAGCTTGCGCTGCCCGTCCTGCACCAGCCCGTGCAATTTTGCAACATTGTTTGCTCGCACTAAACGCACTTGTATCTGTCTTATCTATCCACCTATGGAGGTATAATATGGCGCAAGTCTTTTAACGCCCACATCTTTACATAGCAAGTACGTACTTAACTATCATCAATCAACTGGCTACGTGAGAAACATTTCTGGCCTATACATATCGAGTGATTTAGACTTCAGTTCAAACTTCTCAATCATCGGTCCGCTTGACTCTCATACTTACCTATACTTAATTACTTACAATAAACATTATTTATGTCATACGATTTCTACCTACCTAAGTTATAAAACTAAGATAATCGGTAGGTAAGTACTTTTAATGAAATTGTTAAGGATATGAATAAGTACTTACTTTAAAAAGTCAATACCCGTCGAGATCTACATCTAGATGTAGCTTATTACTGACAGTGGTGTAGGTGGATATAGGTAAACAATAGTTTACATGCTAACAAGACCTGGACCAGTAGGTACCTAAATTTTCAACGACAAAATATTCCACAGTTATTCGTTTCAATAGCGAATGCCGTATAGTGATGTAACTTTTAATATAATTATAATTCATACATACTGACGGCGATGTATTGTTTTCTCGATTACAGACTAAGGGCCCCTACTCCCGATAATTTATTATCTCTGTGACATTCCTCGTGATCTCATATTAACGAATAGGTCCGATAGTGCGTGCTATATTTCGAAACGCGTCCGTCGACGCTTCCGTTCTTTGACCCATAATTTGTATCCGACTTTTCAGTGTGCCAGCACTCCGGACTACTAAGTAATATGAATGAGTATATAAGAGTATGATTCAAAATTTGGAAACAAAACGCTCTCTTCACAGCCTCTATTGCCAACCTACATAGATGCATGCATGCTTTAATATCTATCATACATACCTATATTATACCTGATATACCTAACTCATTTTTATCTACCTATGGGTATTAAAAACTACATACTCAGAATTCTTGTTTGACATAGGTGCGAAGTGGAACATGAATAGATAGGTATAAAGTAAGTATATCTTAGTTTATATGCTCCGAATTATTTCCTTTCAGAGAATTAAAATGATTCTCATTATTGTTAGGTAACCGAATTTGTTTATCGCGTAGTGTCCGGGTCTTGGGTCAAATTCACACAATCTCTGTGACCTTTAATCTCGTTTCAGATAGCTAAAACGCGTTCCTTTGTGTCAATTCTTGGAACTAGTATCATAATTTTATTGTTATTTACGGTCACTATAACTATGTGTATGAAACTACTTACTTGTACATCAAGATTTAGATAAAAAAATTATATTTAAGTTAGTTTAAATTTTATACTGTCCGTATTTGCGAAATATATGTAATTAAAAATAAGGAAATTATTGCTCTTTGAAACTGATGTAACCTTTCTGAAGACAAGCAATATAAATGTATCCTTGACATTATAAACAACTTTTATATTTTTAATCAAATGTTACAAGTTTTGTTTTGCTTAGAACATCTAGAAGTATTGCGGACGATTCAAAGACACTCAAATTATTTATAAACTATTTAGTTATGTCCTGAGAATCTTAGGTAGGTACATAGATGACTGGTTTAATTATTGCATAATTCGTATGTTTGCTTTGACCAAAGAATTCAGGTACTGATAAGCAATCAGGTTTTCTCGTAATTACGAGTTGGTATGGTGAAATGCAGTTGGATCGTAAGTATCAGGTGATAGTTAGGTCCCTAATAGAAAAGGTCTGGATATCTTGCTTTGTTTATCCTTGGCGCTCCGCAGTTCAATTTTATAATGGCATATAGATATAAGGAAAATTAGACGGACATTGAAAAAAGGAATATTTGGATCACACCCTGCGATATTGCACCGCCAACACCTGAGTCATTATTGACATGATTTTGTCATACTAAATATATCAAATAATATGGTTACTTGCGTAAATATGAGAAACGCATCTTGATTTTAATAATTATATATTATGCTTTTAAACTTAAAACCATCTGTGATCATGATCAGCCGTCAGCGACCCGTGTGGATGTATCCAGCCAGTTTTATTTGTAAACAATATTCCATCAATCTGCAAAAACAAAATTTTGCTTCTTAGCTCTCTAATTTCCTATTTTATTTCATATAATATGGGAAACTAGACGACTGTGGGGTTTAAGAACTTAACCGTTCGAAGTGTTTTAAATGGCGCAATTCATATATGTCATGATATTGATATGTATATAAATTTCAAATTCTTTAATTAACATTCTAAAATTGTTTGGTAATAATTACTACTATTAAACTTGATTCATTGATTTATAACCTATGAAGAACCTTCTCAAACACTATAGGAGTGGACCCCCTAAAAGTGAAAGAGCCAGTTCTTATCTACAACGATTCTTAATACTACTCTGAGAATCTTACTTTTACTTTTATGAATACGATAATCTTTCTTGACCTCTCTTAGAATAGATTAATAGGCATGTGCCTACACGCTTAACATAATATTATTGCCAGTAGGTTTGATAAATGATAAGTAGTTATTGTTCACTTAAAATATACTGTAGTTGAATGGTGATCGTATACTCATCGACTAATTTGGCAACATTGGTGTAAAAGTTTGTGAGGTATTTACCCACAAATTACGATTAACTGACTGACTGGTAGCTGCCGGGAGAAAAACAAAAGGTCGCCAAATTCGTCATAAAGCTTGCACCACGCCAGGTCCATGTAAGTTTAAAGCTTTTTCTAGGATGGATACCTCCTTCTCTTGCCCCCCTGCTACGCCCATGTGTATATTTAACAGAGTGTTTCGATTATCATATGCTAAGTTCTTGGAACAAAAATACTCACGTCATTAACTTTAATCTGTTCAGATCTGTTCATTTAAATTGAAAATACTGCAAAAATGACGCGTGCTTGTCTCTCAACTGACAAGTCACTAGTGAGTAGCGACTGAGCATGCCTTTCGTTTGGCTTTATGATACTCTATCGGTCCCAATGGACACTCATTCCAAATTGAATCACATTCAATTACGAAGTAAATCGGTCAGGATGTCAGCTCACCCATACTCATTTAAAGTACTTTGAGTTTCGTCGTTCCCAATCACCTTGAGTTTTTGTTCAGCACCGACGTAAACAATAATTAAATATAATGACTTTTGCTCCGCAATTTTCATAATGCATATTGTACAATTTCAACAACCCAGTAAGCTAATAGACGTTGCGCTAACTTTTGTAAGTGTACTCCTTAGTTTTAGTGATGAAATCCTAAAGAGATATAATCGCATTCCGCGACGAGTCTCCCCTCTCCAAGTATCGCACGCCGATGTTGTCGTCACAGATCTTTGAATGGGTTGCATTGCATTTTACCAAGCAGTGCAACACGCTGTAGAACGCCTGCATTCCTTCATACAGTGGGTAGGACTAATAACAAAAATAAAATGCTATGATTGGCATATTTTTTGAAACCAAATATATTTCATTACAAGTTCACTTTCAAAATAGTTAAGTACCCTGTCTGCTACATAAAATTTTCCTTTTGAAGCCAGTTTGAATACGCTTGGGTATGACCGGACAATATAGCGCGTCGCATCGACTGGGTTGCTACACGTTTAAAAGAAGCTCTGAATATGATCGATCCACTTGACAGTCGCATGATAGATCACGAACGCGGTACACTAATTGTGATTGGGGAGCCCTTGGTAGATGATTTGTTGGAACTAGCGAGTAACGGTTATTTCGTGTTTGTAGAGGCATGGCTAGTGGGCCGTGTGTGCGTTTGCACCGTTCACTCAGACACACAAACGCGCTTACGCCGTAGCGCGGCCGTTGAACCGAATACTCGTGGAATTTCTCCAACGCCGTCACTTTGCAGACGAAGAAGAAAATTAACACAAGTCAAGGAATGCCGGCCATTCGTCTGTCTGGTTTGATCCTTGCCGCATCAAGAACTCTAATAACTCGCTACTATCAAACTGTCGACTTATCGGCGCATTTCAACCTGGAAAGTTTAATTAACGCAATTACATGTGCTAAATTACACTGTAAACACATTACTCATTATGTCATTATTTTTTGTTTAAATAAGTATTGTACACAGTTAACAGACATAGCATGTTTATATTGTTAATGTCTGTTCATAGGTTTAAATCGAAGACTCGTCCAGAATATTCCTCAAAACAGATTAATGTCACAATAAAACAAAATACTTACCATGGTATGATTAGAATTATCACACGCGTATGTTGTATCCGGCCGAAGTAACAAGAAAACACTGTGCCAAATTAGTCGAGCATCAACGCACAGAGAATTTGTGTTGTGCTCACAAGCTTGACAAGTAAAACTGCATTGTTATGGTTTTAAATGAATTCGCGTTCATACTTCATGTACTTTCATACGCGTTCTTATTTTATAGGTTGTTATTTTTTTATGTATGTCTTTTAACATCATTAGCAGTAACTGCAACTGTAGAATTTTGTAAAGAAGGAATTTAAATCACATCTCAAATTTCATGTAAACCAATAGGTAAGTACAAATTAGTCCTTGTGAATGCAGTCTCTTTAACAGGCGGCAGAAATCGACATTGTAGGACAGATAACGTAAGAGTGACTCCAAATGTGTTTTGTTTGTTTTAACACGGAAAACTGTGTACAGCTAATCAATATTATACAAATATTGGTTTTCAACGGGGTATTGCTTAGCACCAAGTGCTCGCATCCCCTGATCTAAGGCCAAATAGTACCCTCAACTTTCTTTTATGAAACTTTTGATACACCATTTGTTACGTAATCAGTTTCATCTCAGATTACTAAATTTTGAAAAAATAATAATTATTCAAACAAAGATAGAACATTCCAAACATATTATATGTATTTGTGTACATAATATTATCAACTATCAAGTATATTGTTTTTCATACAACCCTTTTAAACATCGTGTACAGTGGAAACTTATCTCTTGTATAACTAATTGTGTAGACAATGCTCTTTCAGAATTTTTAAGAATTAACAATGATTCTAGTAGTTTTGCATCATTGGTTGTTGGTAACTTACTAATAAAAGATTGCATCACTCCGCGTTCACTTTTAGTGTTTCGAAACTATGCATGAGTTGCACGTTGCACAAACATCCGGTTCGAAAGACCAATATTCGTCTTCGTAGATGAGAATTGACAGCTCAACTGGAGAAAAGTGAAAATCATTTTTTGTTCGCTTTTGACTATAGAATGTATGTATAAGTCCACGGAGATCAGGAAAAAATCCCTCGAGCATTTCTACTACTAACAAAAACAACATTTATTTGATAGGTAGGTAAGTACTTATACAAATTCAAGTAAAAATAATATGTTTTGTTCATTGCGCTTTATTTTTAAAGTAGGTTAGTTGTACGTATCTGAAGTTTTACCTGCATTAGGTAAAACATAGAACTAATTCTTTCGAAAGTTCCAGGTTTTGTGGTGCTTACAATAATTATAAAATTTATATCCACTCGGAGATCCCAATTTCATTAAAGATCTTTTGTTTCATGTTTAACTTATACATATTCGCATAAATTTAACTCAAACGTTAAGTATGATTTCGGGTTACGAAACAAGTGCATAGCAATAAGAATTTGTAAAAAATGTTATGGTTCAGAATGAAATAAAATCTAGGTAATTTCTCACGTTTTCGTGTGAAATAATGCTACCATGTTACGTGGTTTATGATGTACGCGTGTGTACGCGCTTTAGAGAGCCGATAGAGTTACGTGTGCGGATTATATTCGCGTCACAATAAACATACCTATCTGTGAATTAACGTTTTTTATAAATTACCTCAGTTATGTAACCGAAGGCCATCGTTTATGTGGAGAATGTTTAGCATATCACACATCTAGGGAGGTGAAAATGCACGCAACCCATAATAATTATAAATGGGATAAAAATAATGCAAAATCTGGTAACAGGCCCTTAGTAGTTGGTATCCAGTTGATGGCGACGGAGTGGTACGGCAGGCGAGTGAACGCGGCGACCTTGGGCCCGTGCCGGCCCGCGGACGTTCGTTGAACGTGGCCCCCTCTCTCCTCTCCCCACCCGCCGTCCGCTAGCGCTGTCTCTACACCGCCGTGAGCTTGCGTCGCAGCCGTGCGCCCGTGCTGCCATGCTCCTCGCACTTACCCTTCACCAAATCTACCACCACTATTCTTTTAACTACGATAACTTTTAATTAATCAATATCTGATTAATATAAAAATACAATGTCAGAAAAAAAAAAATTGTTTTCTTTAAATTATTCAAAGAATTTCCAATAAAGCACATAATGATATGATAGAGGAGGCCGGACGAAAGTACAGAAAAGTTTTATAGACTTTTTAGTGTGGTAATAAAATAGTAAATGTAACGAATGGCTTGATAGTAGCTATTGGTTTATAAAATCGCAGACGGTGCGATGCACGCAGGCTAGGTACAATGTTCAGTATGACTAACTTTTTACGAGTAATACACGCGTACAAGTATGATAGGCCATAAAAATATCTCCAAACTGGGCACGTGACGTTGTATTTATTTGGCTGCATTATTTTCGCAATAGTGGATGCGTGGGGCCCGACGGGCGGCGGCGCCGTCGGCAGCGAACGTTGACCGCGCAAACTTGTACGGTCAGCAAAAATTACTTAGGCTTTGCACACTGCACACACAGTCACGCATAATTTCTACATTTTATAGAGCTAGTTCAGCCTTAAGTGCAGATAGTGTGGGCCCTCGAGCTTTTAATATAATTATTATTAGCGAGATTATATTTGTTGTAGTTCTATGTTTATATTACATTAAATATTACTAACTGTACCTATCTATACATAATAGAAGACAAATACATTATATAATTTACATTTCGCAACTGATTCAAGATTATAACACGTACGTGGTGTTTGCTACTGCTGCGGCTTAATTAACGCAAATGTTTACTTTTTATAAAGTATATACAAAAGTCTTTATAATCGGGCAAATAGGTTTTTAATACATTTATAATGATCGACAAACGCCGGTTACGAATTTAAAAATGCCGACTGTCGGATGAATAACTCTAGCCAAAAATTAACCTGGATACGTTTTATTGTCAAGGAAATCACTTGCCTTGTTAACATTCATTTTGTACAATAGTGTGGGAATAGTTATAGTGACATATAAATAAGTATAGTTATAGTACTTATCATTTTTAGGGTGTAAGGGAGTATTGTAAAACTTGGTGTATGTACCAGCGTAACTGGTATAAAATGCAAAAGTTTGTAAAGATGTCGAAATGTATTTAGATTAAAGTAAATACGGAATAAGCTGAATGAGTAGAATGCAATTTGGTACACACATTACTTAGTTCAACATGTAGGGTACGTTTATTTCACAAAATTGGGAAAGGTCTATGCTGATATTCAGTATAATTTTTACCAGCTACATAATAAGTTTGATTGTAGTCACAGATCAATATCTGAGCCCAAATATATTATCATGCATCAATTTTGGTCTACAATCTGAAGAAAACATTTCTACTAAGTTATGGTTATGAAGTAATATCATTAAGGCTTATTAGATTCCGACAATTCCTTAGCAACTGGAGCCCAGTTTCATGATTCTTATTTCTTTTTTGATACCGACAGACTCCTTTAATGTACATCGTCTAGACCTCGGCCTTGGATCAAGATGAAACAAAACCAACGTTGCTAACACGTTAAAATATTCAACATAAAAATCCGCTAAACTCTAGTGTCTCTACGTGACTTGATTACGCATAGTGAGATAGATGGAAATATCTAAAATTCGTTTTTCAGCACTGCTTTTGATGTCTGGATTTGCAAATTAAATTTACATTTTGATACTCGAATTCCTATAAGCGTAGTCTAATTTAATGTATCTTTCAACATTAAATCTAGAAAATAAAAAATTATATTATAATTAATAATACTAAGGAGGTAAAACAGAAGGTTTGTCTGTTTTGAATTCGTCCATATTATGAGATGATGATCGTGCTTTAAACACAAAAACCATGGACTTCAAATTTGTCTATTTCAATAACAATTATTTATTAAATCCTTATACTGAAAAATCTAAGTATTCCATCGCAATATAGTTGCTATAATTCATCATTTACGTGATTAGGTATTGGATACAGTATTAGATAAACTGAGACACGAATTATATTACGTAAAGCGTAATATAATTCGTACTAAGGACACTTTAATATGTCTAAAACAATTATTGTGCCTGAGTCACAATATAATTATAATTTAAATTCTAAATAATCAGGTTGGTTGAACTGTATACTTTTGTATCCATATAATCTTTTATACATGTATAGAGAATGCAATGAATTCAATTATTAGACAAAAGTATGCAGATATCATTTTAAGAAAATCAGCAGTAATGCAAACCTTGCAAATCTTAAGCGGGTAAGTAAAGGTAGATGACTATTCGCAAAACGTATTATAATAGTAATGTCCACGATTTTTCGGGCATAAATTCGAATCCCAGATAACTTGCGGGTCATTTTCGATTATAAAATAAAAATATTGGCTTGATATGGGCTTGACACTGAAATTAAACTAAGGTTATCGAGCCCAAGCATGTTACAATTATGCAATAATCATTTACAATTACTAGATTCAAAACTGATATTATTATTGGTTTGGGAATAGGGGACCGGCCTATGCTTGATTTTGTACATTATTCTATATGTAATGGCTTTTAATATGAAAAAGAAGCACGTCTGCGAAAACAGCATAAAAATTGGTTAAAAAATGAGCGAGTAATTCATATTTAAAATATTGTAACATGCAGAAGTGGGCACGATGTGGGGATATCGCTTCATCTCTTTCTTTCGCACGCGTCGTAATTCCCGATGACGTCACATGTGGATATTTTGTCTCTTTTCTGTTATTTGTTAACTACCCTTTCCACCGAAATTCAAAGACTTATAACTTGTTGATTTTTACCGGATTTTAATAATTCCTTTTATGTTATAATTTATATAACGTAAATATTTGATAATAGTAAAGAACAAAAATGAGTCCGGTACCCTATTGTTAAAAATGATTGACTGTTTGACTAAATGTTTTTCGCGTGATTGCCATATGCAATTAAGTTTCCAATTAATTTTTTTACGATATTTGCGTATTCATATAGTAAGAGTTGCATTGTTTTGATGACGTAATGCCAGCGTGGCCAACCGAGTCTGAGGCAGGCTTCTAGAGTATTTCGACATGATAATAAGACCGTTATCTAAATACTTATGATTCGACATCTGAATTTAGGATTTAAATGTGTAATTCCATGAAACTGGTAATGGACATTAATAAAATATCATTTAGAAAAACCGTTCAGATGGAGCAAAAAATCAATGACACATAGACGATATTATATATTATGTAGAGTCAACGTCCCCGACTTTGAAGATAAAAGGAGCTTGTTATTGTGATAGTAAACTCAATAGGATTGTGTTTATAGCGCGACCTCCCTCTTGCACACAGTAAACAACAACCATTTTGTAATTTTCGAGCTACGTGACGTTTACCGTGGCTAGTATGGATGCAGTTTAGGGCGGCCGCTCTACCTAGAGCCAAGCCCTGCTAAAGGCGAGAAAGGTTGCTCTAGTTGCAACTTAATATTTTCTTTATCGTACAAAACAAGTAACCAAATGACTGGCAAATTGCCAAATCTTATCGCAACTTCAACCTCATATTCAATTGAAATATTCACAATCGAATTAAACACCGTGCTGTGGAAAGTAAAAATTTGTAGAGTCAATCGCGTGAGTCAAATTTGATTGATTTGTGATGTAAAAAGCTTACGTATATACGTGAATAAATTAGTTCCATTTACAGTTCGTGTTAAAAATTTATTGTGTTTATTTTTTCATTAGACTCGCATGCAGTATGTAGTAATAAAGATAGATTTTTTTTTGCATACAATTTTTTTTTTGGCTATTACGATAAAAGTAAAGGTTATTGTATATTTATACATACTGTATACTCATAGCTACCAATATACTTATCACTTTTGGTAATCGCTTAATGCGTTTTGTTTGATGTCCTGGCTTAGGTTCTATGAAATTTTAATAATTAATGTATTATAGCAATTTTTAGTAATTTTTACTCCTTAAATAATATGGAGCATTACATAAAAATATAACCAAAACCGGCCTGCACAATATAAAAAGTAAACAAGATAGAGACAAAAAACAAACAAATATTGCCGTCTCAAATATGCCTGAAAATAAGTAGGTACTAATAGTTCAATTATAATATGCGTATGTAAGTTGACAACTATAAGATATAACTAGAATATTTTAAAATAATTGTACTCCTTACGGTGTTGATTATATTATTAACTAGCTTTTGCTCGCGGCTCCGCCCGCGTTATAAAGTTTTT
This sequence comes from Manduca sexta, assembly GCF_014839805.1. NCBI lineage: Eukaryota > Metazoa > Arthropoda > Insecta > Lepidoptera > Sphingidae > Manduca > Manduca sexta. Next base: position 11,372,590 of record NC_051137.1, on the reverse strand, counting down.
CAGGCTAAAGTTTTCCATTATAAAAGTAGTAGTTTCCCGGGAGCCTATGTTCTTCCCAGGGTTTCAAACTGTCTTCATACCAAATTTTATCTTAATACGTTGGGTAGTTTTTGAGTTTAAGACGTTCAGGCAAACGGATGCAGCGGGGGACTTTTGTTTTATAATATATTTTTTTAGAACTTTTTAAGAGGAATAATCCCGACATACATCATTGTTGCATAACTTTAACCGTTTACGCAGCGCACGCAACGGAAGCTCTCAAAACTAATAAATTGTCCCCGTATTTGTAACATGTTTCATTACTGCTCAGCTCCTATTGGTCATAGCGTGATGATATACAGCCTATAGCACCCCCACAAATAAAGGGCTATCCAACACAAAACGAATTTTTCAGTTCAAACTGGTAGTTCCTAAGATTAGCCATTACTGCTCCGCTCCTATTGGTCATAGCGTGATGATATATAACTTAGAGCACTCCACGAACAAAGGGCTATCCAACGCAAAAAGAATTTTTCAGTTTGGACCGGTAGTTCCAGAGATTAGCCATTGCTGCTCCGCTCCTATTGGGTATAGCGTGATGATATATAGCCTATAGCAATCCACAAATAAAGGGCTATCCAACGCAAAAAGATTTTTTCAGTTTGGACCGATAGTTCCTAAGATTAGTAAACAAATATAATGAGAAAGCTTCGAACTGCTAAGCTATCGGGAGTTACACGTGTCATTGTGAGTCAACCATAAAAGATAGACGTATGCTGTCGTGGGATATTTTTACATAATTTTAAGGAGAACATTTTCGTCGTGCATGATTTCTATGTAGCTTTAACCATTAAGGTTGCACACGAGACGGAAGATTAAAAATGGAGTAACTTCTCCCGTTTTCCCAACATTTCCCTTCACTGCTCTGCTCCTATTAATCGTAGTGTGATGAAAAGTATACTATAACCAGCACAGGAGTATTAAAAATAATTGTACCAAGTTTCGTTAAAATCCGTCGAGTAGTTTTTGTTTCTATAACGGTTATACAGACAGACAGACAGACAGACAAAAATTTTACTAATTGCATTTTTGGCATCAGTATCGATCCCTAATCACCCCCTGATAGTTATTTTTGAAATATATTTCATGTACAGAATTGACCTCTCTACAGATTTATTATAAGTATAGATTAAGATTGATCCATTGACTTCTAGCACCGCAAATATATGTGTACACTGTACATACTATTTACTGGATTATAACTATAATAATATGTATTAATAATTATGTGGAAAAGCCATGCTCTATTAAACTTTGATAATGTCATGAATAGATAGACCGGATCTAAACTAATGTGGACATTAAAGTGAATATATGGTAGCTGAGACTAAACGACTATTTGGAGATGGTTGGTGCCCCTTAATTCCAATGCTCATTTCTTCCCATACAGATTGGAAATGCAATTAGATATAATCAAATAAATATCTGTTACGCCTTTAAAAAAAAGAACCTTTGATTGCACAAATGATTTATATAATCGATGGATTCATTGCTAAAAAAGCTTCGATGTAATTAATCAAATGAAGATAATACAATATCACAGGTGGGGGTACTTATGTGTTGAACGCGAGATGTAACAAGTTGCATCTGGGATGCGAGGGAGCGTCCAGAGGGCGAGGTGGGACGGGGGTGGGGCGGTAGTGCGATCGATAGGGTTCGGAGCCCGGGCGCACTCCCACCAGCTGGAGCCCGGCCAGCCTCCTGCCTCACATTAATAGCCTACAGTCATACGTATATCAACCGCGGCTACTTCATCAATATTAAGTATATATACTATTTGTTTTTATCATTGATTCTAAATTGGTTTTGTAATAAAATATGTAACAATTTATATTATAAGTCCAGTAAGCAAATATTGATGATAGATAAATTTAAAAAGTTTGTAGTGGGTAGACATTTTATACTGAAATATCATTTTTACTGACCGGAAAACCATCAATTATGCCACCTAAGCGACCGCGAAGCGGCGATTGTTGTCGTGTAATACCTTTATCCAAAATCCGAATAAAAGACAACATAAATACAAAAAATACATAAAGTGTAATATACATCCATGTACTACAACGTCATCATGTTAAACAGTATTTATTGTCATTGCGGTTTCAATAAAATCGGATTACTCATATTTTGTATTCATTCTCCGGTTGATGACACCATGGTGCGCGCGTTATGCAACTCAAATCTAAATCATGTGAACTTGTTTTGTACTCCACTCCGTTCCTGGCTCATAACCAAGGCGCTTGCATTTATTTCGGTACCGACATAAGCAATGAAAAAACCCGAATCAACAGCGGGAGTATCTCACGTGATATGCATCTGCCTTTTCCACGAAATGTAAACGTTTTCGGGAGACGGTGTGCCGAACTGGCGGACGACCACCTCGTTTAGTGTTTCGTGCAATTATGAACTTGTAATTAATTGATGCTGTATAAATAAAGCTTACTATTTTGGGGTTTGAAATTTTCGTTTTTTTTCACAGAGATCAGCAATCTTAATTTAATGTGGCGTAAAATAATAAAAATTCGCAGCACTATGCATTTGTCTATTACATAAAACTGATGTTTGCATACAAACAGCTAGTAGTTCTCACGGGCGTTATTATTTTTGTAAATTTGTTTTCAGGTAATATCTTCAGGTCCCACCGTATTAGTAATTTACCTGTCTAAACTTTGAACAAATTTTCGCAATGAGGTCGTTCCCCCAAAGGGTTTAATTATTAAAAGCGACAAAATGTGTAATTTAGTAATAATAAATAAACCTCCATTTAATGTGATCAAAAATAATTTCGAATACAATTATGATATCTATCTTTCCTTATGGGTGGAATTTGGAAAAAATCCTTGAATACTAAACAACGTCCCGCGTATGGTATCGTTGACGCTTTAAATTAAAAAACTACCAAGTGGATTTCGATAAAATTTGATATGGAGATAGTTTGAATCCATTGGAAGGACGTTGGCTACTTTTTATTTCGTGATAATATATATAGTGGGACTATTATCCCGGAAAAACTCTTTCACGCGGGCGTAATTGCAAGCAAAACCTTGTAATACATATACATTATATAATCATCGCATCTTCAATATGTTAAAATTGTATTCTTAACTATAGGGGTTGGGCGTTGACAAGTCAGTGCATGAATCAATCAGGACTTTGCCTTTTCCAATTTATATTTGCCTCACAATATTTCTACAGTACGTTGATTAACTATAAGTAGAAGTGTTATTGTCTATTAAAAGTATTTAGAATTATATAAAACGGCATATTATAGTAAATATCTATAACTCTCGAAAATATACTCCGAGTAATGGAAATATGTAAAAATTATGCTAGTTTCAAACACGTATCTATTCGCTTTTACAAATGGTTTTTACGAAATACAATATGCTGATTCATCCATTCAATAGTCATGTTTTGACGTAATACGGAAAAGTTTTATGCTTATTTGCAGTGCATTTTGAATTCAAGTTATTCGAAAGCGTTAAAGTCTTTTATTAAAAATACCTTTCGCCTTATACGGGAAAATATTTTGCATATATTCATATCCGGTTGACTACCTGCCTGCAGGTGACGCTGACTCATATGTTGCTTTTGATTGCAGGTAAGCGTGACAGGTCCAGTTTGGGAAGCAAGTTCACCTTTTGATTATGGTAACGTAGATATTTTAAGGTCTTCGTGTTTATATAATATCAATATTAAAACATCCAGAATAAGCAAGATGATGTTATTACAGTTGTTAGAGCTATGGTGTTGATCCTAACCAGTGAAGAAGTACGTTAAATGATATGAAGATCTTAATCTTGGTTAATTCTTACACAGAACTCTCTAGAATGCAGTGGCTGTAGGAGTCTTTAGTCATTACTCAAAATACAACGACCAATCTGGTTTCCATCCACTAGCTAAAGCGGAAAGCATGTCTTCATTTCCTTAAGATTTAATAGCACAACGTTGCTCATGAAGTTCCTCCTTTTAATTTTACTTCTACCAAAGTTAGCAAAGAGCCGAGCTTATCTGTGTAGAGAGACCGTAAAGGCCAACAGAGATCAAAGAAAAGGACCGCGTAAAACAAAAATAGTTATTCGTGTATACGAGTGTCAACTATTGTGTGTTCGGGTAGTGCGCAGTGTGCTTACAATTGAAATGTCTCTGGTGTGTTTAAAAAAACTTGTCATTGTTAGTGGCGAGAAGCCGGCGAGGCGCATCATGCACCGTTCATGTTTTCCTGTGTCGCTGCCGCGTACAATGCTACAAACAACGGTTGGACATTACTTCTGTCTACTTGTACTCGTATATACGGCTCCACACAATCAACATAGCGTGGTTATCGAGCTCTCCACATCGCAAATTACATACGTTTGCAATTAAAACAGGCAAAAACGCGTTTGTTAATGTTGAATACTACCTAGACGATGTTAATTTATTGCATATAAATGTGACGATTTGTTTTATACACTAGTATTAAATGCTATATCTAAAGAACGTTTAACCCACGCAGTTGAATGCCGTTCTCAATTTAGATTGTTTATTTTGCAACCCAACTGCGTCTAACTCTATGAATCCGCAAATACTGTTAAAAATGAATCATAATACATCTGCTTGATACATGTGTGTGACACGTGGAGTCAGCTCTCATTGCTACAAATATGCAGAATTTGTGTTGATAATTGTTAACATTACATATTATGGGTTATATTAAAAAACCCGTATCAGTGGATGTTCTAAATGCAGACATGTGCAAACAGACTATATTTATTCATAGACTCATTTATGAAGTATACGAGGGAACACTAATGCATGACTTACATTTTAAAAATATTATGTCAATACACAATTGATATTAAATGGTTGTAAATTACCGCAAATGTGCGTCAGTCGGACAGTACGAGCAATGATCTGCGGTTACTTAGTATGAACAAATTATTAATTGATTCTCAGTAGACGTTTACCGTGATCTTGTCGCGTTTAGTTTGAATTATAAATATAAAGCCATTCTATTCGGTTTTACTATAATACCCGCAAGTGTTACATTCCGCTTTGGTGGCATCATTAAACCGACTAACTGAATTAACGAGTAAAACACACTTTGATGCTGTTGGAGATGTCCAAAACGTATTCGTTGGAGTTTATTGTGTCTACCCGGATGCCGCCCAGCCATTGTTACTTTGTTTACAAAGGTTATTATGCCGTGATTCGTGTTTTTCTATTTTATTCACTGACCACAAACCCAGTACCTACAGTAATCTTATTGCATTATATTTTTTATAGTTACATAATTAATGGATAAATAAAATAAATACTTTGAGAGCACTCGGCATTGTTTTAATACACCCGTGTGCAGCCGTTTACAAAAGTTAACTATGTTCAAATTTAGACGTTTAAAACAATAAAAACTTAGGCCGTTAGTATTGAAATATGGAACTTTCTAGAAACAAATGAATCATGATTTATTAGCAAATTAAACACGCTCCGTGTATGATTAATTATCTAAATACAATTTGTTTGTATAGAGTTCTGTAAGTGAATGTGTTTCGTGCGCGCTAAACATAATCACAGCTTGGTATCGCATTCTTGCTCAGTTACTTTAGTTTCATTACAATATCCCTATGACAATGTAACAGTTGAACGTTTCTAGATAATATTTAGAGCAGTAGAGACTAAATCATTACCATCGTATCCATATGACGGCGTATGTCGATGGTAAATTACGCTGTGAATCTTATTTAGCCGATTCGGTGAATGAACGATCGCTTGTTAGCACTGATTGTCGCTACCCCTTGTTGTGAGATGTTCCAATTGAGAACTGTTTGGTCGGCTGCATTGTCTGGTATACAGAACGTTCGTTATTTATATTGTGATTTATACGTTGATGTTTGTTTATTAGAAACTTTTAACCTGCTTTATACTTGCGAAGCTTCCGTTACAGTATTTTCTGAAGTAGGTAATTCTTAATAATTATCATAAATATGTTAAGATCATTAAACTTGTCGCCCTTTATAATTTAAAAATATTGAAACATATTAGAAACGGAATTATAAACAGTCATATTAAAATACAATCTAGGCGTGGCAGTTATGTCGTTAGCCAGCTCGCATATAAATCTGAATCGGTCTGAGAAATAAAATAATTGCGCGGCCAGAAGCCGCGCCAGAACACTCGGTTTGACTGTCAAAATACGAAATTGCTTTGATGAGTGTAACAGCTGACTGTCAGCTGGCGGGTCGGCGTCGAAGTGATGCGCTGGTGGATGCCGCACTCTCACTAAACAAAGTGATGTCGGTGTGTGCTGAGTTCATCGCTTTAACTATCCGTGCGATGTACATATTATTATGGAGTCTATTGGACCATGCGGACGTGGCTTGGACGGGCACGGCGCAGACGCTCATTCGCGACAATTGAGGGGCCGACGCCATTGGACCTCCTCTGTGTAATATAAAAACAGCGTAATTTGATTGTAATGTTTAATTGCTCGTTCGCATGTTTTGTATCCTTATTGGGAGCCAAACATTTGTGGCAATCGTTTAGAAATACCAAATATCTATAAAAGAACATCACGTGGGAAGGTGGGCGCATATTGGTTCATGCGAAAAGTGAGCAATTAAAAGGTTGACACCGAAGGCCGCCAGTTCCGCGTGGTTTCGCAAGCACGGCTCACAGATCGCGGCGCGGCGGTGGCGCGGCGGCGGCGCGGGCGCGGCGCAGGCCGCTCACCTCGCCGTCTGCGGGTTACACACACCTTCGATTCCTTTCTAAAGTGCTTTCTATATCTTACACATTCGCTGAGGTTTCGAGCTTCACTTTACCTTCACACTTTTCCGCCATTCACATCGGTGTCGTGGAAGTTTGTGGAGTTGGAACAAGAAGTTTTCCACGTTTTGAACGGACGCGAGTATTCTCTTGCGCGGTCCACATATCGAGCGCGATGTATGCTGCGTGGTGTGTACTGTAGTGTTCACGTACTGTGTACGCCGGCTGCGACTGCTACATTCTATATCAGCATTCCGATAGTGGCGCGTCATCTTCAATCGTGCTCCGATGCGTTAGGTATACAGTTTCGAATTGACTGCACCAAACCTCTTTGTTCTCTGTGCCGTTTGCGGTTTGTTATGAAGATGCGTTGTGAAATATTCAGTGATTAAATCTCAACGCACGTGATAGATACTTTATTATATGATGAAAGAACATCTATCATCATTTTAACCGAAATCGAAAGTAAATTAACGTTGCACGACGCCATTGTCCTCGTTGTATTTGGCCAATAAATGTGTAAGAGATACGTTATATTCAAACGGCGTCAGTTACTGAGGTGCTGTCGAAATTTTATTCCATCGTCTGAAATGTTGCACGATGATATAATGTACCGTGTTTAGTGTGGGGAATTTCGGAATGACTTCATTAACCGTTTGACCTTCGTACTCCTGGTTTGTTTTATAAATAATCTTAATGCGACAACATTATGCCAACTAGTATTACTCGCTTTAAATGAGAACTTTGTGGAATATTCGAACGAAGCTACTCATGTCGCTGGTCGTAACTAAAATTGTATGCAAAATAGCGGATCTTTACTAGCACATAGTAAGGGGACACACATCGTTTGCAATTCTCGCAAATAACGTGGTTGAAGAACAGTTGTTTTGAGGCGACGGACTGCCTGCCTCCTTGCTTCCATCGCTTATTTGCCTAGGAAAAATCGAGAGAAGTTATACAGGAATGTTGTTGTGTGCATGTGTAATGCGTTGTTAAATAATTACAGACATGAGCCGTTCTGCGCATATTTATCAATAATTATTATTTTATTCAACTATGTGTGACCTTTTACATACAACATAATAATTTATTGTAAATTATATTTATTAACCTTCGTAAATTCCATAAATCGTCTTCGGTTTCATCCTCAGATTATGTTAGGATATAAACACGTTATGCCATACTTTTTTTTTTAAATGATAAATCCCGTTTTTGTAATATAGGCATACGTGTATTTTGGGTGACCGCATCGACGAAGACGATTCAATTACCTTCATAAACCTTTGATCTCTCGTGAAAGGTGGCTACTTCGTAGACATCTTTTGCACAAAAACATTAACTTCTAACATATTACTTTCTAATGATGTTTGCATTTATTGCAAGCATAAACTTGCGTAATACTTGTATAAGTAATACGACGGTCTATTGATGAACTAGTTGACACTATGTATGCAAGATACTCGAATTAATTGAAGCTGAAAACCAAAAGTTTGAACATAAGTTAAAATCCTCATTAGGAATTTAAACTTAAATCCACTTGGAACTAGACACGTTTGCGGATAGTCGACTTATTATCCCGACTCTATTCGGGGTCAGAAATGCCGCGAATAAAGTTAAAGCAGGAGAGTATGTATTGGCATGCAGAGGCTGCATCCTTCTATACTCCGCAAAGAGCGCTGCATAAACGTGAAAAATCTATGTGGAACATGATTAAGAGCTTCATCGATGCTGAGAAAAATATTTTGTTTAAATCTTCAAGGCTCTGCAGATTTTGCACTGGCAGTCAATGTGATGGTGAACTGTATTATATACTTATTGATTTATCAGACTCTGCTTTGCTATTTATAAATATGTTACAGGATTAAAATACAAGACATTTAATAATGAACCAAGAAACAATTCTTAATCCAAAAAAAAATATCATTGTTTACAAAAAGCCAACTATATAAGTACTTTTAATTGATCAGGACTTTATTTTTCAGTGGTATTATAATGTTCTTTGCTTCATTTTAGATATTTAATTCAGTAATGTTATGATGCTCCGAAATAAATGACACATGTCATCAGGATGTCTACTGAAATGGTAAACGTCCACCCAAATTATGTAGAGACACAAAATTTCTTTACATATTTAGTACTGCAATATTGCCTGTCTCGGGAAAGTGTATATAATTAAAACTGACATATGTATATATAGAAGATGATTTAGCGCGTTTGCAGCTCTGTCTACCATCGAAAATTGTCTTTGACGGGAAGCGCAGAGATTAACTCATTGCGAAATCCGGTGATAGGGCGCAAATCCTCTTAGTTATCGTATGTGCGACTGGTGATATTACATTCGTTTCGGTCTGTGCGTTTCGGTTATTTATATCGCATTTGAAATATGATGGGCATAATCATTTTATTAATCAGAAATGGATATTGTTATTTTCCTAAGGCATAGTTTTGAATTTTTAAGGCATTATATTTTCATATATATAGCATCTTAAGTCAATACCTGTTGGCGTAAGACCTACCTAGCCTGTTGACAATCGTGATAAATTCTTAGATACAATTTTATGCATATTATTGATGCATTTAAAATGTCAGTCTAAATCTTCACTAAAACTACTACACAAGGGACTTCACTAAAATAGTAGAGTCGAGAAAATCCGTGAATTATGTTAACAATTTTCGGCGCGTGTTCTTTGGGAAATTGTTCCTTGTCGATGTCGAGAGTTAAGTCGAATCTAAAAAATATCTAACTCATCTGAAGACTTAAATAAATAATATCGGTCTACACTAATTAATGATTGAATTTCGCGTTAAAGAATTACATAAGTTCTTTGGTATAACGATTCGCAGGAACATTCAATGTGTATCTATTGCATTGTTGCATAAGTTCTTTCACTCCCAGTGAAAGGTGCATCGACTTGTTCTCTTACAGCAACAGAAGATTAATACACAATTCAGCTCGAATTACTTAATAAAGGCTATAGCTAATTAGAGCACTCTTTTGTACGTACCCCGAATGTAATCGGCAGATTTCTATTGAAGATAGATGCGGATTTAAAACCAGGTAATTTCTTGTAATTGGCAAGATTGTCGACTTTCTAAATGACACAATGTCGTAACAAAATAATATTGTTATATCTATTGTCATTTATTTACACGCAAGTATATGAATTCATTGCTAAGATAATTATACAATTGTACATGACTTACTAACGAGTAACTAATTAAATTTAATGTAATAACTATGTACAATTGAATAAAACATGCTGAAGTAGTTAAATATTTAAACATTATGCAAAGACGGTTTTAATCCAAAACATGTTGTGAATTATAGGAATTGCAAAAAATAAATTATTATAACAGGCTTAATCAATCATATTGTCGATAATGTGTAAACATAGCCATAAACTGTATCTCCTTACATATATCTACCATAATTTGAACTCCTTTACTAATATGTGAATCACACCGCGCCGTGTGTAGAGGTTGCCGTGTTAACGCCCCATAACAACCATGAACTTGTGTTATTCTCAAGTACGGGACGACTTGACTAGGGTATTTTTAAAATATTAAACAGTCTTAATATTTTGTTTTTTGTATAACGCTTAGATTTTTACCTTGTTTAGATTTCATTTGACCTATAAACCTATAAACAAGTTCTGTCTATGAAATCTAGAACTCTCGTATTCTCTCAATTAATGTTTCTAAACATTTTGCAGCAAGAGTTTTTCGTTATCTGCACACATCATCGCCATTTTATCACTGATAAGATAAATCAGATCTGTAAGTCAATTCGTTATCGGAACTCATGACGCCTCTATTTTGCAAAAAAATATTACATTACAACGAAAACAAATGTTTAAAAAATACGTCCAACACGTTATGGATTCGTAATAGAAACAAAACATTTAGCAATGTGCGGTCGTCGGGTTTATCTTGACTAGATAAAAGCAGTGCGATGTCGCAAGAGGCAGCGCTTTGTAGAGTACGTTACGCGGTGCCGCCGCCCTACTTCTGGACTCTGTGGTAAGTGTTTGTTCCTCGCCCGGCCGGGAACGTGACCCGCCGCGCCGGGACCGCGCCGCGCCGGACTCCCCTACCACGTGCGCACGTACATTTTCGGTGTCTTATAAACTTTCTCCCTCGTGTAATTTTTTTATTTCATAATTGTACATTTAGATCGTGTTATTGCTAATTATATGCAAATGCATGCAATAAAATATTAAGTTATCTTACATAAAATCTACATATGCGCAAAAAACGTTTTGTTTAACACATATTTTTTAATTCATAAATTGCATTAATTTATGTGTCTGGTCACATGGTGTTTCGGTGATGTATATTAACACAAAGAACAACATTAAGGTCATAATAACATTCGGTTGTTTTAATAATATTATTGTTTGATTAGCAATTTATTTTACTAAATATTAGGTTCTAAATATTTTTTAATGACAAGAAAAAAATATTGAGAATACTGAAAAATTACATATAATACCTACTTATGTCTTTTGAAATAATCACATAATTTTTCAATACCATAATAATTAATGATAACTGTACACATCATCATATAAAATCTAAATATTTCATAATGATACGCATGTGTTCGATGTATTAATTAGCATAAGGTAGCGAAATATGCAGGAATGTAGCACGTTACATAAACATCGCCCGAAGTTGACTTTTAAGAATTCTAACGCAATAACGTTAGGTCCCGTCAGGATGTAGGTACCAACGCGACATGCAACGCGTCGTCAGTACCGTAATTTTTAAGAATTTCCTAAAGGATGTCCAACTTACAAGTCAAATGTGCCTATTTATATTGTGTACGGACCATAAAGGAAACCAAATTGGTCGCCTATTCAATTCAAATCAGAAATAATATTCTCGACTTCCCGAGACATAAATTAGCAAATCGTTTGCTAGTACGATTTCGCTGGACTTACAATTAATTAATTGTCGTTGTATCATTTGAAATCAAACTGGACGAAGAGCGCGATCCGTTTGCAACTGGTTTATTGACATTCAGTCCGGTTGCCACGCACCGAAATGAATCTTAATTCGCCATCGTCGCCTTGATGAATACATGAGCGTCTCAATATTCCGTTTATGATTTTATGTATGCGATGATTAAACTCTGTCGTAAAATATTTTGATTGTAACCACTTGTGGTATTAGTCGTAGAGTGGCGATCGGCGGTTGACTGCGGACGGCTTGCTAGTATTCTGGCCACGTACTTGATTCGACATATGTTGCATCTCAAAGATACTGATACATGCTTTTCTTCTTGGCGCCGCACCGGTCGTTGGGGGTCTCCGTGTTGATGTAGCACAGTAGCCGGACCAATAAACAGGTCTAGGGTTATTGACGGACAATATTTAAATTATATGCGATTGAGACGAATTCCGTACTATGAATGGATAAGCTAAGAGCAATTCATCCGTTTCTCATAATTATCGTTACAAAAGTACGCATGAATATCGGAATCTTTCGCACGTTCACTATAATTATACAGATTTTCTTTAAACATTGTCTTGAAAATTTTCTAATGTTGAAAAGTCACAGAAAGCAAACAGCTTTGATGTGCCGTTCCGTTCGATACTCTGAAACGATCACAGGACATGAGGCATCAATTATTAAAATGTCGAAGGTCATTGCCGTCAGGTCCACAGGGTTCTCTGTGGCATTGGCTCCGTAATTACCTCCCTCATTGGGACCTGCGCCGCACCGCGCCTTTACCCGCGGAAACCGGGCGCTGTGAAAGTTTTAATGCATTCTTATACAGTTATAACGAAAATGTCAATTGTTTTATAAATAACTTTTATATAAAAAGTCTTTCAACGCAGTTAGTACAAGTAGACATGTGAATATTTTTTGTGGCTTATGTGATGTTTCCGAGGACCGCTTCGCGCCGTGCCGCGGCTCGCCGCTTAGCTCGGTTGCATACACAACAGACAGCTATGTCAGCCGTGCAGTCCGTGCATTATGGGAACTATATCTGTAGTCACTTTCGCGTGGGAGCTCCGTCTGTGTTATATGTAGACGGCGTCGAAGACTTGCTTATTGTTTATTCTTGGCACAGAGTCCTAGTAATAATTATGACTTGAGTTGCTATTTGAGAAACCGCCATTTCGCTTTCAGAAATGACAGCTTCTGTACTGTCTTACTAGACAGTAGGATCAACCCATTCGTGGTATAGATAAAATTGGACTGAGCATCCACTACCGTATATTATTTTCTACTATAGTGTAACACTATTTGAAATAGATTGGTGTGAACAGGTAGACCGGATATGAATGCGCACACGTCTAAACAGGGCTGTAAGTATATACCTCCGACCGCACTTTATCTCTGCGGTCACGCCTTCACTCTGGAAACTGACCGCAGCGCGTGCGCGGCGCTTTGAGCTTCACACCAGCCCGGAAATAAGGCGAAATTAAACTGTAATAAAGTAGCATTACATATCACCATTTTGAGTCCCCTGCGTTAGTTCTTGCCAGGTACAATACACGTGAATAGTTTCCTTGTTGTGAAACATCTCAATTCTTTGACAACTTACAGATGTTGCCACAAAGAGTTTTCAACTTTCGAAATCAAGTAGTCGTTGATGTTATTAGACATTTCACTTGTAATAGTTGTGTGTTTTCCTCATCGTGACGAGTGTTGTGTGACGATATCTATTGATGAGTCACGCGTTAGGTCACTATGCGGGTGAGATTTTACGCCTCATGTATGGTAATTTGTACTTATCGATTTCCAATTCGAACATCAACGTGTTTCGAATTACGGCCTCTGTTTCATGTCACGATAAAATAAAAAGCCTTTCCAGCAGCATATCCCACACGTGCGACCTTGTGTCGTTTCCTCTAGTTTGACCTTAAGGTACTTAATCGCCTGTCTCTTAAGTGGGACCACCTACGAGAGATTTTCCCTTTACTTCAAATAATGTAATTTAATTATTATTATATAATTTTCTAGTATTGATGCGACTTAAAGGTATAGTCTGATAATATAGTAAACAATAAGTCTGGGCATATCACAACATTATGTACTGATTGTAGTAAGCGCCGTTTTCCGTCGCCCACGCGATTTCTCGTTGCCGAGCCTATGAATGGGCTACTTCTCCATCGTACTCCTGTGGCTCCTCTACTCTACACGGCTCATTCATGCCACTCGCGTGAATGGGATCCATTAAGGGTTGCTTAGCTAATTGAGCGTCGCCACAATGAGCCGGACACGCGAGCATTGCTTTGTGACCGTAAAATGTAATTCTGTAGAGTGCGCGGCCAAACATATTTTTTTCCACAACAATTTAGGTAACATGAATAGTTCACAAATCCTATACGTGATTGATTTTTATATTGTTTTGATGTTTTTCCATGAGAGATTGTGTTATTTGTTTTCTCTGCTTCTATAGACTATTTGCAGACTTCGTCGCCGAATGGTTGTTTAATGTAGGATGAAAAACTCTATAGGGAAAAACAAAACCTATCCTCTTTATATCCCTAGCTCAACGTGTGGCGCCCTACGTTATTATAAGTCAGCTTTAGGATTGTGATAAAATGTAGGTAACTACCTCCATGCGTAACATGCATTCTGTTTTTCCACGACGTTCCCTCGACTGACTCATAGATCCGCATTTCTATTTAATATTTTCCAACACGTTTAATGTAAGAATTCCACTCATATAGAAGGTAGACAGGTAAATGTCAAGGTACAAGTAACAAGTATCTACCTAAAGACTATACACAGAGTCAAAAAAATAGCAAAGTAAAATGTAAGTTTAATTAGGTTCATATATCTCCATCATTCATGCTCATATTAAATGACATTACTAATTATACTGCGGGACCGTATTGTCAATCAAATTATTGGTTTATCATTATTGCATTGAATGCATGCGTCGAGTGATCATAAACAAGTTTTTACACATCACAGCGGCCTGTGTATCAAGTCTGTCATGAAGAATAAACACACTTGAACCTCTTTGTAAGGGGCAGTGCATTTTGCACGGCCTCAAAGAGGTAGGTGTAGTTTGACTGGCTTGGTAAGGGGGGTAGGGGGAGTCAGGGGGCGTAGGTGGCGCTATCTGTCGGCTCAGCGGAAGAGGTGCCGTATCCTGCGGAAGATAACCGGCCAGTCTCATCTGTGACATCGCGCCGATTCAATCAGCGGCCGCGTTGATTGCTTTTGTAATATGCGTTTTATGTTGGGGTTTGGTAGACGTGACTGAACCGATAGACGGTCGATGGATTAGATAATTCAATAGATTACCTTCTTGATGGAGATGGGCATGCAAACAATTTATTTTCTTATATTATGTACATACATTCTCTTAGGTGTCATTGTCTTGTCGATTGAGCATATTTTTTATATCGTTGGGTTATTCAGTAAATCAATAACAACATTAAATTGTTACAAATAAATCCACGTGTTTGTGAAATTGCTGCGCTAGACATATTATTTTGTTTTGGTATTCATGACGTCGACGATATGTATTTAAAAAAACATAAGGAAAAATCTAATATGAATGTAATATGAATATGAAGTTAAGATTAGTACCACAGAATTTTAAATAGTTATTATGTATTCGTACCTACATAGTCGAGCTCTTCAATAATTTTGTAACATAAGCTTTATCCCAATTCTAATAGTTATTTTGGCTCGTTATCTATATAAAATATATACATCAGAGGTGGTAAAGCAAACTGGTAACTTAACTGGTAACTGGTACTTACAACTGGTGGTAACTTATCATGTTATTTACATTGTCACTGACACATGTAACACATTTGAGTTTTAACTGCAAAGCACGTCTGTAACCTTATTTTTAATAAAGAACTCTGTTTGTGTATATTAAAGTTTATATAACAAAAACTATTAGTAGCATATAAAAGAATAAAAATACATACAACTATTCAAGTATGCTATGCACGTTGGATGTTGTAAAAACATATTTACCATACCGTATGTGAAAAAAACATGTGTATGCAATATATAAAACCATACGTTAACGACATTTTTTTACATTGACTGTACGTAATTGCGTGTGCGCATTCCGCGCTGCACATTGTAAATAATGTATGCGGCATAGTTTGTGCTCTATTTGCGTTATCACGGCAGTAAATTAAAATTATACTCTATGTTTACGACACAAGCGAGATTGCCAATAGATAGCCTGCGTTGTCCTGTTGCACGAATATTCGTTGCGTGCGAGTGCACTATCCGCGGAAATCAGTAATACGCTGAAAAACCACTTGACATGAATCATGATACCTTGTACTTTGTACGTACACGGCTCACTGCCGAGCGTACGTGTCCCACTGATATTACAATAAGCACTAAAAGGGTAAATTGTGACCATTATGGATTGTACATTTACAATTGGTGTATTGTTCATGACTTCTTGAAGTAGTAGGCGGTTAGATAGGTATTCGTTATTAGTGTTCGTACCCCCAGGTCTACTTTACTTAGTTCGCACAGAATATTCTAAGTTCATACTAAGTAATGGGATTAAATTTTTATGTACCTATAAATATGATATCCCGCCGACTATATGCGAGTTTAATAACATTAGTTGTTGTTTAACTTTGCTTTAACGACAGACGAATCGCTGAGGTTAGGTAACGCACAATAGACATAAGTATAGGTTCCATTGATTTTGTTCGTATAATGTGAAATGATCCAGTGCGAATGACCGTTGAGTTGTAAGTACATTGTGCATGTACCAGAGCGTTATGTGTGACTGTACACTGTACATAGTGTTTGTGTGAACAGTATTCGCTTGATTGTTATTCGGTTCAGCCACCGAGCGAGACATGATGCCGGCCGACGTTAGCTGGCGAACGAACGAATCATGGCTTCTAGTGCACGAATGATTTGGAGGTCGATGTACGACCCCTCTCGACAAGCCGATACTCTCCGTTTCTCCATGGCTCTTTGTAATAACAAATCTATTCATTATATAGAAATAGACAATAGGTTTTTATAAAATGTCTCGTTGTACAGTCAAAACACACCGCATTATACGATCAACAATAAATTCTTGTACGGAGTACGAAACTGTGTGCTGAGCAACTTTTTGTGAGTGTCATATTCACACATTTGTTTTGTACCTCTTTATAATGGTTTCCGTATGAGCGCGAGAGACAGTATGCTTACATGTCGATTCCAAACAATCGATTGTGGCTCGGGTAGTTTATTTACGAGTCAAATGCGTTTTGCTCATTCATTGTCTACTATCAAACTGTTATCATCCATTCTATTTATAGTCCTTAACAATTTAGTACGACAATTTATATATCATAAAATATATTAAAACACCTGTTATGATTCATACTACATAGAAATTGCTACTCCGTCTTGCTATTACTTTTAACGTAGAGTTTTACGTAGTCATGTAGAGTCAAGTCTTCTAATCAACTTTGACATATTTACGTAAAAACTGTAGTTAGTTTTGTTACTTATAACATATTTTGTGAATAGACACAGAATTGTCTAATGTAATAATAATATAATAGATCTACGTATTCTAGAAAACGATATAATATTTCAACGAAACGTTAAGCATTTTTTACGTTTTATATGGTGGAGGCAGTCTCTGTACCACATGTTTAAGTAGAAAGTTCCAAATATCTTAATCATACTATTGGAAACTATATTTTAAGAAAAAAACCCCTCACTCTTTTTATTAAAGCGTCTAAATTCAAAATTGGAGATTTGATTCCACTTAACGCGTTTTGCATAATCCTTACAACAATGAGTGGGCGATGTGACATGAGGCATTTGCTTCTGGACTTGCGGTGACTTTCAACAACCTGACATTTTAGTAAAATGTCTGCATGTAACGCGTTTTTGGCTGTTGCTCTTTATCGGCCAAATCAGAGTAGCAAAATCCGTGTTGTCATGACATAATATGTCTTTTCACAGAAATGTTAGTGTAATAAAAACATTTGTATTCATCCAGTCCACCCACTTGTGACCATTCGACCGTTAGTATGAGATAATGCGTTAGTCAGATTATACATTTAATCTAGGTTTTGCGTCATTGGTTCAAATGATAAGAACGTTACAATTACTTGGGTTAGTGTCACCGCGATAATGATGTACGCCAAACGCTATTTACACTTTCAACTGAGTTTCTGTTACTGGAAGTATAACGTAACTTTGATGGTTTATTCGTTTTTATTACTTATAAATATACGAGTGAATGTAGTTCTTGGGGTCATTATTGTCATTATTTATTAATGTAAATGATGGTGAATGATGAATGATTTTCCAAGTATTTTGAACACCTCTTCGCCGGATTTTCCTTGTAGCAAATTATAGTTTTTTGTGCTTTACTACTGTAAAAATAATACTCTGTAAATAAATTAATTTCAAAATTTTAACTAAAAACGTACAAGTTCAGACGAATCTGTCGGATCGCTCAAGCTAATTTTGTAACGAAAGCACAAACAGAATATTAAAATGTCCCATTATTTAACCTTTAACCGACCCGGTCATTGCCCCGCATGCAAAATCATAATTTAGGAGTCTCTTACATTTTGTTATCTTAAATTAGTCCATAAATAAAATAAATCATTGTAATATGTGGAGCATTTTTTATCTTCTGTGGTTTATATATCCTTCTTTCAATTAAACGTATTATTAATTATTTAGAATATTTCCTGTTACGTTAAGCGTATTCCTGTTAAGTCCAATTACACCGCAATAGAATAATAAATTAATTACGATAACTTCCACTGAATTATTTGCACATTTATTTACCTGAATAGGTACGTGTGAATAAAAATAACTATACCTAAAAATTCTGTTGTTTAGATAACGTTTTCACTCATTTAAATTACTTATCTATAACTATTATATAATTAAGATCTAATGGTTGCTTGAAGTTTACGTCAGTATCAATATATAATCTATAGACTATATTATTAAATATGTAAAGCTAAAACGATGGTTTGTTTGTTTAAACACGGTAATCTCAGGAACTTCTGGTTCGAATTTAATAATTGTTAGCGTTGTAAAGCTCATTTATCGGGGAAGGCTATAGGTAATATGACATCACGCTATGACTAATAGGAGCGGAGGATTAACCAAAAATTTAGCATAAACGGAGAGAAATTATTTCGTTTCAGAGCTTCCGTTGCGTGCACTGCCTAAACGGTTAACGTTACACAACAATTATGTACATCGGAATTATTCTTCTTAAAAAAATATTATAAAACAAAGTCTTCTGCAACATCTGGCTATCAGTTTGTACACGGTAAATTCAAATACTACTCAATGGATTTTGATGGAATTTGGTATGGAGATAGTTTTAGAGACCTTGGCAACGACATAGGTTACTTTTAGCCCCGGGAAAATATAGCGGGAGTTCTATCCCGGAAAGCTTTACCACGCAGGCGGAGCCGCGAGCAAAAGCTAATATCTATCTAATAAAAGCCGACCATGTAAAGTCGTTTTTATATTGAACGTCGACCAGTTTTTATTCGTGGTTTAGTGAAATTCCTCGATACGTTAAAACAGTGGTTTTAATATGACTAAGCTTACGTCAAGCTCGGCCGTAGTCACTTGGTAGAGTCAATCAATACAATGTAGGTTAACAAAGTAACTGATTGATTTCAAAAACGATTCCCAGAAGTGAGTCATTAAGGGTAAACACATATTTGAATATTTACTTGTGATATTGTAATGTTCTTGTAACTTACATTATGCGTAAAAACCCGTGATGCATTATGTGGGTATGAGACATGTACACAAAATAAATATGGCGCGCGCATTCACTTGTAAAACCACAAAAGTGTCTGTTTTATATTAACTTTTTGTTGGAATGTCAGATTTGTGATTCGAATGTGGTAGATGTGAGCTATAAGGCAGCTTAGCTTTATATGTAATTGTTAAAAACGTACGTAGGCCTATTTGTCTAATTTCACAAGTTATTTGTAGTTGGCACATATTTTGGCCAGTGTGCTATAGTTTAACAATATTTGTTATCTATAAACAGGTGTTTCTCGCGTGTATAGTGAACATTGTATAGATTAAACGGTTTAAAGTAATCCTTCATAGAGCGCAAAAGAAAACAATTTGTAATCTCTTTCTCATATGAAGAGCCGCCGCTATAAGTAACAGCTTACAGATATAACAAAAGCAAATCACATTAGCTTTTATAATAAATTTATTTTGTACATATAGTTCTCGAATCCCGGTAATTGAAATAATAAACCTTAAATAGTGTATTTAAAAATGCTTAAATGAATCTCGCTTTTATGTCACAATGAATCCACAGATAGTATCATTTTTATCGAACAATCCGTCGGTAATAGAATAAATGAATCCCAGAGGCGATGTCTCGCATTGGCCCCGATCCAGGAATAGGCCATCCATAGTTCAAGTGTACGCCGTTTCCTGTCTATAATTTTACGCCCGAGACCCGACCGTTTGTCGGCGCCAGCGTAGCGTTGTCCAGTTCAAGTACTGCACTGTTTTTATGAATGGATCGTTATGTTATACTTATTTGTGTTTTTGTGCTTAGGTAATTAGCTGCTTAGTTAACTGTTATTTAAAGAAGTTGAATTCGTATTCTATATCATATAAATAGTGATATTGCTTACAGATGTGAATAAAGTGGTTATATTGCATTTTTTTATTTGTTTTAAATAAAGAGGATTATCAATATTAGTGAGCGTTTGTTATGCATAATGTTCTACAAAATATAGATGATAAAGTTTACTAACTTTTCCGGACAATGTCAATCGTCAATCGGTATATCTTATACTTACTTACTATGTTGTATGTATAAAAATATGCCTATGTTAAAACAAAATAATATAACATGTGTTGACCGAAATCGAAACCGGAACCCGTTGTTTCAGGAATCAGACGTATCGCTGTTATCAGTGCGCTAATTATGTCGTTGATGTTTAATAACTCATAATTAAAAGTTAGACATGATACATAAAACTATTAAAAAAAAGAATTCCGGAAAGGTTCATGAAACATAATCTTCAGGAAACATAAATATGCCGGTTCTTATTTAAATTTTTTTATTATTAAATAGATTATAAATAAAGCGCAATTTCATGTAGGTGTGGATATCAAAATGGCTGAATGAAACTCATGAGAAGGTTGATAGCTGAATGCGTCAGTGCGTGGGCGCCCCAGCCGCCCGCCCCGCCGACGTCCACCCTATGCCGTGGCGGTGGGCGGGCAGACAGCTTCGTGGAGCCTGCTTACCCACGCACGCTGCCATGGAAACTTGGCAGCTTTCAATAAAGATAAAATGCGAAAAACAATGTCGCATTAACGTATGACATGTTAGCTTCAAGATTGAACTATTTTACCGTGGTCGAAGCTTGCGGATCATCAAGGATTCATTATATGTCTTTTGTTATAGTAGTCTTTAAATCCACTGCTCAATAAATAATACTGTATTTAAAAAAAACGGAGAATTCAAATGACGAATCTGTTCGCAATTCGTCAATCGTGAACTTAAAAGCGGCACACGTCTTAAAGCGTAAATGGAATCTGAACAATCGCAGAACAAAATTTAAGTTCGATGAGCTTTTGCTATCCCTGGTACGAATTAAGTAAGAGTCAAGAATTTTCACGTGTAGGGTAGAACATAGTTGTTTATAATTATAAGTATAAATAGTATTGATTACTGTTCGTTCATATGTAATCTGTTATTATTTGCTAGAAATACTATCACATGCATTAACAACAAAGTTATTAACCTTGTGCGATCTCATAGTAAGCTGTAGCTGTAACTACAATTTATATATTAACACTAGATTCATTAACTTGGGAAAACACTGATTTTATTAAAGGACCTATATTTTTTATGTTGCTAGAAGAAAAAATAACCACTTCATTCACGGTAATGAACCATATTAGAGTGAGAAAGAACAAAGATTCAAAAAGAAATATGTAGGGGAGACCTAGGAAGGTTGTGACAATTTTTACTTAAATGAACATATCTCAAGAAAGAAATATACCACGATTATGAACTGTATGCCTCATCATAGCTCAGTCCTTACCGTTTTTAAAACAGTCATTAAAAGTAAATAAAAAGGTATATGATTTCTGAGAAAATCCATGAAAACTGAAACTACTCCCTTTGTCACAACTCTCCTAATACCGAGGTAAGTTGTGACAGGTACAAAGGTAAGTTGTGACAGCTGTGTTTCTGGATTATATTTGATAGACAAGTAGATTTACATACAGGGTCATTTTGACAACGCTTTACTAAATGAAACCACATACTCATCTACTTGGAAATAACACTTTACAGTAAGTTACTTGAGCCGTAGATGTAAAATAAAAAAGTATAAGTTTCGAACAAAATAAATATTAATAAAAAGCAATTCCAATTTTACACGTCCTAAAGCTACTACTACTACTCTAAGAGAATTCGTCGCAGCGGCAACATCATACTTCCAGCCAGAAATACACCCCCATACACGCCATATTCGCATTAAAGTACAAAATGATCAAATAATCAGATAACTAAAACCAGGATTACTCGTGAAAATATTAGTTATTAATGTGTGATTTTTGGCACAATGTCAGCAAAGATGAAGACGAGTATGTGGTTTCATTCGCAATGGCAAAATGACCCTGTATGTATTATAAACAAAATAAACATTTTTTTTTCATAAAAATACTTTACTTATTTTTGACAGAATTATAAGAACTACAATAACATGAAACATTAACATAACAAGCATTAAATCTTTTGTAAGTATTTATGACATATTTATGAGATCAGTCGTTTTAAATTCAGTCAAAAATATTAATCTAGTCTGATAAGCAAAAATAAATAAATGACAGACATCGCAGCTCGCCCCCAGTGCAATCTTCGTGAGACCAGCCTCTGCATTTCAGACACTGGACCCACTTTGCATTTGATCTGGCACTGAGCTACACTTCTACTGCCTTCTCATTTTGTGCCAACATAAAGGCAAAATACTTAAATACTTCCCGTTTCGTTTAGCCCATTATTGGATGCTGCACATGTCAATAAATAATCGCATAATATATTTTCTCCGTCTTCTGTAAATAACGTATGACTGATATAACTCATAGACGGAGCCACATCAGTTGCATTATCTTGAAAAGCCTTTTTCTTCTTAATAAACCTATGTAAAGACATGTAGTTGAGATTGTAAGAGGATGCGGCATTTGGAAGACTTTGACCTCTTATTAGCAACTTCTTCAAAGGCCAATTCATAAATATTGACACTAGCGAGGCCCATATCAGTCTTTGCGTGTAAATATACGGCATTCTAAAACAAAAAAATAGATAATTCAGCATTCAACATTACACCGCATACCCAAACAAGTTCCTAACAAAAAAAACATTTTAAAGACGAAGTTTAAGTATCGCATATTTTATAGTCAAAGTAGGGTGTAAGAATTAATTAAAACAAACGAATTTATACATATAAATAGAAAACAAACATTGCAAAATGCATGTAAACCAAGGTAATCAGACATTGAACTTAGCCTAGGAGAGTTGTGACACCCTGTCACAACTTTCCTAGGTGCCAAGAAAATCGTGACCTGGTCAAAATAATATTGCTTAATTTCGAAACAAGATCCAAACACAAAAATACAGTGCCATGCTTAGAAACTTCATAAACCGCAAAATATAAGAAAAAATTGCAAATCCACCAGAACATAATATGTATCGATATAAATACAATCAAAATTTTGATATAAAACTTACGTTTCACTGTTTTTTCCATGCAGACGACGGACTTACGAAACCGCTGGCCGTGCGCCACTGGCGCTTACAGTATCGAGTAGCGTTTCTCTAAAGAAGCAATCGTGCGCTTTAGCCAGTTCCCTAACGGTCGGAGGTTCTGAGAAATCGTCTTTGTCACAACTCTCCTCTGTCACAACCCTCCTAGGTCTCCCCTAGACAAGGTTTTAAAAAAGTATAATGAAATTGACATATAACGTTTATCTAGTAAGAAATACAAATTCTATAAGTTAGAGCATGATAATATTCAAGTCTATTTTTTTATTTATTTATTATTCATAAACACTATTCACATTAACCACAACCATTTTAAAGTTTAATGTGTTTTGTAAATCAAATCCCTAAAGTAAAACAAAGTAGGTAGGTACCTATAATACAAATAATAATGTCTGTCGAGTTGAGGTGGTTTATTTGCAAAACTTTGTTCCTGCTACCTGGGCTCGAAGTTTTGTTGAAGGTCAAGCATCCCGATACATAGTTACAAATACTAGCTACAACAAAACAGAGCTTATATCGCTGTAAAATATAATAATTATTAATTTGTATATTATATCACGTGTCAAAACACTCGGTGAAAACGATACAGACTTCTGTGCCGTGACCATATAAGCTTGGCATAAGTCAATACAAAAATGTAAATTTCAAAGGAAGTAATTTGCTGGATTCTGTCATTACGATAATATATTTTGAGTGTGGGTTGTAGACGGCGTAATACAGTAGCCCCATAGGATCCCTAGCCCCAGGGCCTCACACGGCGAGATTATAATAATACGCCAGTTCTCGCTACTGTCCGTAACATTTGCTATGTAAATGAATTCTCAGAAAGTCTCGCGAGACGCGTTTCATGATTCTTCCTTTTGCAAATCTCGACATTTGGGAATCCCGATGGTAGATAATGTTAGCTCGGCGTCGACAAAGCACGCAACACAATATTTGTTTTGTTCTTATATCTTTAATTAAATTTCTAATAAATTGTGGTTGTTTCGCGGCAATCGTTCACAATTGTTAATTCCGTACTTTCTAGTTTTAATAATCGGTTACATGTCGGTTATATAAAACTAACATATAGAAACAGGTTCGATAAATTACTTATAATAACATCTGCTAAGACTACAATGATAAAGTCCAGTAATACCAAAGTGAATAATAAATAGGTATTTTTTTTTGTTAATGTATCTCTTATTATGTAAAATATTTATGTTAACAAGTATGTGTATACGAAACACGTGTATCGATGTGGCAATAATAAAGACTCCCATATTCTCTCGCAAACATGTAAACACCTTTTATTTTTTTCTGTTGGTAACACGTATAATATAAAATAACCACAAAGAAAAATCTCGTTCTACCTGGCGTTTGTACAGCGAAGCTGGTTTTTATCGTAAATTATAATTGTGGTTAGATCGATGGCCAACGTGAGTGCATGTGCGTCAGAGCTCGACGAGGATTTCAATTATCCACACGGCTATAAGGAAAGTCATAAGAGTTTTCAAAAATTTGATATGCCTAAATTTCACGAAATTTAAGAAATTTCAGATATATGTACATACATAATTTGTAAGTTTTTAAATACTAACACGAAATGGTTGTGTCGTTTATTAGGATCAATATCTACAAATATTTAATATTGTGCGTTATGCCATCTAAATATAGATATAGCTAGAATATCTTCGCATAAATTTAATACAAGCAGCGTGATTTATTGATATTACAGGTATCGAATTTTACCTTACGTAATCTCGTATCGATGTTGTGTATAATTCTCAGAACTGTAATTAATATTGTAAGCGACCAAAAACCGCGAGCGTTTAAAAAACTTGAGTTGACTATTTGCGGTTTCACTAGACATAATAGTTTTCATACTTCACAATTATTAATAGAACCATTTAAAACATCTTTATATTTCCATCGCAAGTGTAGATTAATATTACTAGTTAAATTCTTAAATGCACGCTGTCCCAGCAAACAGGTATAGCAAAGCTTTTACAGCGCAGAGTTTATTATGCACAGGTACCCATAAACTTGTGCAAGTAATTACGTGTGCCATAAAATGAGATTCGAATACGACGCGTACAATTGGCCGTGACCCTGCCTGCTTCAATCCCAGCCGCGGCTGGTTCATCTCACACGAACCTATTTACATAACAACGTAGTAGAATCCGGTGCTAATAGAGAACTCCACGCTCTACGCCATATTAACTCATATAGGTATTATTCAATTGAATTTGGAGGGCGGTGTATTAGGTTATCACGAGGCCGAATAAATGTAATTTCTTTTCTTTTTGTTTTGATGTTGTGTATGTGCTTCAAACTGGAACCTGCGATTTAGAATCGGTTTTGCGCTGATGGGGCTTCGTTTTCCTCCTTGGAAAACTGGTTTTTATGTTGTTTGTTTTGATATTATTATATGATATGGCAATTTTTGATCTGCCGTTTTATTTTAGCGTTTTATTGCTCCTATTTTAGTATTATTTAGTGAGTATAATACATTATTTTATCTACACATTATGTTATACTCTGTTGGTTACAATTTGTTGTATCCAACAATTTTATTAATTTTGGTATACCTACATCCAAATACATATATTTTATTGGCAACAGCATTAGTGGGCATGTGTCATATAAAACTAGTTCTACTTCTCTGCGGTACCATACATGAATAAATAAACAAAAATCAATAATCTAGTACGATCAAACATAGTGCAATAAGGGCTAGATTGCCTTCCATGCAAATAGTAACTAGGTATAGAAAAATAACTACTTACTACTAAATTCCGTCACTGTCGCTGTTAACTACAAGTCCGGTCAAAGTGCCACGTTGCATGCAAGCGCCTAGGAAGTCGGCTAGAGTGCTTCTAAGAATAACACCGCACCATATTATCGTAGCTACGTTCAAACACAAGGTTATCGAAGCTATAAAATTGGGGATTGTATTGTGGAAATATCAAAAGCAACACAGAACCATGCGCAAGGTTAACACCTTTTATTTTTGCAAACTAGTATGAGATCCCAGCGGCATAATTAGGTACTAAAGTTTTTATACATTATAATTACAATTTAATCCATTTACAGCACTTTTATTAGCAACAGCTAGGCAAGATCAGAAAATGTCGTGCAATACTACTCAGGTATTAACAGATTATTTCCACATGATTGGAGTAAATTGATATCGATTGTGCTAAATATCGTGTCGCGTGTAGGTAGATACAGTTAATTTCATAGGAATTTTAATATAGGTTCTATTTGTATCTACATTAAGTATATACCAATATTTAAATAAAGTAATGTAAACCACATTTTCATTAAGTATATCATAAAAATGTCTAGAAAGTGTAAAACTAAAAATACTTGCACATGTCATTATTTTTATTTCGCAGTAGCTGTTGGCCTCTGGCGGCCTTCGCAGGGCCGTCGGGTCAGTTGGATGGGAGACTAATTATAATCGATGCTATTTATAATATCTTGCCATATGTTCATATTTGATGAAAGATATTTTAAAAATTGACTCGTGTGGTAAACATACAACAAATTCATACAACAAATCACGTTAAAAAATCACAATTTTGTAACGTGATGCGTACAACGGGCGAATCTTGCAGTGAATGGTTACAGCCATCTTTATCTCGCATGGCAGTAGTTCGAATAGCCTCGACCAGTCACAAATTCATAACATGGAAAATGAGGGTTGAATATCTGCCCTAAATGTCGCGAACTGTCAGACAGCTGTGAAAAGTGAAGCAATCACGTAGTGTGATGTTAACTTAAGCATGTGCAGAATTTATTAATAAGCACCCTGTATGAGCATTTGTTATGAAACTCTTGATATGTATGTATTGTGATATGCCGACATCTCACATGTCCGATAATACCGTCCTTAGTTGCAACTAAGACTTCTCGGAACATCTTCCTGTTTTTCTATATCGTGCTGACGCACAAATTTTGAGCGACAGATGGGTTTAAATGTTTTCCTGCACAGGAAACAACATTATTCCCACAACACTGGTTAAACACATAATATTTCAATTGCGTGTCGAGTTGCTAACAATCGTTTCTTATCATTTAATCATTTGTATCCGGTGTTCGTGCTGGGAAGTCCTATGAAATCTTACTTCTTACACACATACGTGGCATAAGAGTGCGTAACGTTTTGACTATTTATACTATCAGTTTTTTGTAATAGGTCTGTTTTATGCTATTATTACAAGCGTGTACTCTACTTATCTCACTAACTGCCTTTTATTAAACAACCAAATGATATGAGCAAGCTGCTTGCCTGACAGTAG
Source organism: Manduca sexta (assembly GCF_014839805.1). Taxonomy (NCBI): domain Eukaryota; kingdom Metazoa; phylum Arthropoda; class Insecta; order Lepidoptera; family Sphingidae; genus Manduca; species Manduca sexta. The sequence continues at coordinate 11,344,762 of NC_051137.1, read as the reverse complement.
GCGCAAGTAACACCACAAACCATAAACAGTAGCAGTACCACCATTAACTTTGAATTACTTACAATGCGTCGCATGCCAGTGCGCTCGGCACGAGTCTAGATACCTAAATCTCGAATACAAAGTGACTTCAAAGTTCTTCTTTGCAGGAGACAACAGTCTTTGCACAATGTTTTTTTTACGTGAAGGTTGATAATGCGGCGTCACTTATACAAATAAACTCGCATACTGCAGACCTTCAACCTAGTTTCATATTTGCTATTTACGTAGTTGGATATTCCAGAAAAGGTCAACATTCTTATAATTAATTTGCATATCCGGTTTTATTAAAAGTGTTATTACATGATTACAGCTTATTTTATAACAAAAGAGTATGCGAAAACATGATAAGACCAATTCTTCAAACTGATAACCGAAGAATGCTGTTAATGAATTACTGTATTATCTGTGTCTTATCTGCATTTCTACAGCAATAACAAGCATAAATATTAAATACTTTCCTCAGTATCAGGCTAGTACGTAGCTTCTTTTAAATCAAAGTGATCTTGTGACCCAAGTACTACTTATGCAAATAATTAAAAGAAAGGGCATAGTATGATCTCATAGAATGATGATGAAAATGATAAAAAAAACATAGTTTCTTAATATTTAGATGAATCTTAAAAATCTTTATGTGTACTTGTTTTCAAAAAATACTTCCTTAAACAAATGAAAGATGAAGTGTGAATTCTTATATCTAAAGTTTTAAATTAACAGATCGGAAATAGAGTAGCATTCCAAAACAGGCATCGGCGATGGTAGACAAGCTGTCGAGCTTAAGTGGGTTTGGGCGGCCAAGATCTGCCGCCTTTCGGTTGAGGTGTGGGCAAGAGCTATTGACTACGAATTCAGTACCTAATAAAAAACAAAATCTGACGACACCCGACGCAGCAGAACTTGGCGAAGGTTCAAGGACGATCTTTAACTCCAGTAAGATAGACAGCTTCATAAAGGTGCATGATAGGAGTTTGACATCGGTTCTAAATCATTGTAGACTCGTTAAGGGAAAGTAGAAGTTCTTCGTTCAAGTATTTTGTTGTAATGTATATTTAATATTAATACAATAACTTTTTAATTAAATAATTGTGTAGATTCTGATTACAATGTAACTTCGGGTAGGTATATAGAAAATACTTATCATTGACACAAATTCCCATTGATTGATGAAAGTGATAAACGATGAGTTATAAATTTCGTTTAAGTAATTTATTATTGATTACCGCCAAGCGAATTAATTGACGACTTTCATAATATGTCATTTATTTAAACATTTTATATGAAGTACGTAAAGAATGATGCTTTTTTTCTGCCTTAATATTCATTTTAGCGAGTTTTAGGTTCTGTTATCTCATATCTGTAATAATAGGGTATTAGTTAAAATTCTTTATTGCATTAATTTAGAAACTTGTTTTCTGTCATGACGTAAAAGGGATTTTCCCAGTAAGTGCAAACTATTCCAGTTTCTGAAGTGTAGACTTAATATACGATTGATGAAACAATATACCTAGTACAAGATTACTTTCAACATTCGTCGTGCTTACCATCGCTATGCATTTTAAAAAACCTGGCTATGATTGCATTTAACAAAAATGTTGAAACCTTAATTGCAACACGTTAAAATCTATAAAAAAATATCTCACGCTCGTACTTTCGTTTTTATTCCCTTAATAACATGTATTAGTATAGAAAGTTATAATAGCCCGTTTCGACACAGCTATACGCTCAAACAACACGTCATTGCACCCATTGTTGATTTGTTGTGAATTGGACGAGAGTTATCGTTCATTGTTCATTGATACATTTATCATTGAACCGTTACTGTTGTACACATGACTATGTACGATATGATGTAAATTTTTAAAGTACTTACTTGTCAAACTTTTGCAATAGGTTTACCTTAGAACAGTGTAAAATCAGCGTGGTTTGCAATAATTGTACGTTGCGAAACACCAGTAAGCTACATGCTTGCAACTGCGTGTTTCTACGTGGCAGTAATAATCTTAGGTACTACTTTATAACTTCGTAATCGGGTTAGGCTTAGGGGTTTTTAAAATGATTTTCCCTTTTTAATAACGTTAGAACGGTCACGCACAACGGCCCGACTTGCTACGGGCTAAGTGCGGAAAAAGGAGCCCCTCAACACAGAACATAGAACGCTAGGATGGTACCTACAGAAGATATGCATTCTAAATTTTAGCATTCTTTATATACTAACTAAAAAAATACATAAAATATTGGCTATATAGCCAGTTGTATAAGCTAAGTATATTATTTCTAATAACTTGAATAATAGTATAGGTACTACGATGTAAATGTCACCAAAATTCATTAATAGAACATACATAGTTTGATTTCCTCCGCCCTAAATGTGATAAGTGGTCCGTATAATCGTAAATGTTAATTAACATACTCGCATGTAGTTTATTTGGACTATTCACATTTTAGAACGTGTTAATTTTAACCGTTTATAATTATTACGACACGTGTCTTTACCCTGCGGAATTTATGTTCATGATTTTAATAACTTGTATGTTTTGACATAAAATTTGCTTTTTATAAAACGTGTAATAATTTAAACCATTATAACTAATAGGCATTAATTAAAGTAGGATTATACAGTTTATGATTTATAGAGAGAACTCTATATGGATGTAAGTATTTTCTTCATAACTATAAATGTGCCTGCCTTAGTTGGCCAATTAATCCAATCTTCATAAACCAAAGTTGATTCTAAACTAGCTGAAGTGGAGCAAGGCAACTCAACAGTCGACTCATGAGCGATAGTCAAGCTTCGAGCCTATGACGCATCTTCATGGACAAGGATTCCTGCGCTGTTAACTAGCCAAATTCGATTGTTGATAGTTAGCTGCACAATTATCTAAATGAGCATGTTACAAATTACAGACTACTGTTTAGTTATGTTAAGTGATGTTCCTCAGAAGTAATGATCCTGCAGATAGTCTTTAGGTATTTTTTATAAATGTTAACTTGACAGCTCTACGCGTTTTGACAGACAGACAACAACGACAAAGTGATTTTATAAGTGTTTCTTTTGAGGTATGGAACCTAAAATAAATGAATCCTTATCATTGCTATCAGCGAGCTCGAAAAAGGTCAAAAGAGTAACAATATGAAACAGTGTACCGCTGTTTGAAGCTTGCCGTATCGCAATAATCTTTATCGTGGCGCGAGTATGAATTGTAGGCACAAACTTTCAAGGAGTTTTGTTCACACCACAATCACTGACACAGATTGCCGGCTCATCCACGCAGAAATCGTGAGGCGCCATGACAGCACCCCATTTAAAAGGCAAATACGGTCACGATGTGCTCACACGGATGTGTCGATAGCGGCCGCGACGTGGCGATGTGTCTTGTGCAACTCGCCGCTCTAATGCAGCGCTTTTGAAAATTATAATACTGTTCCATAACCGAAAAGTTAAAGCTAACATATTATCGCAACAACTAAAGATATTGTTTTCCAATATCTAGCTAATCGTTCAGACAAGGCGTGTTGAGTATAAACACAAATGTAGAGACGCAACGTGCGGTGAATTGCTGCCACTGGTTTTTATACAACTGTTTGTAGGGTCGAGCAGTTTGTTCGCCTGGTTGATTTTAAGAGCTGTGCCCGTTTATCTATTAAAAGCTCCTCAAACATTAAATTACAAAGCATTTATAAAAGTATAATGCTGCACGGCGCTCATCACCATAGGACATCATTCATGCTCAGACATTTCGGTGGCTTTAACATCCTCTAAATTGAAAACTACAGTACTTGTATATCTTAACCTAGTAGCTAAACAAAGTAGCCCTGTTTATTAGTCATTAAGTACTGAGACAAACTTTCCCATACAAGAGTGAATAGGTACTCTATAATCTCTAACTCCGACGAAGCTTTATTTTGAATGATCAATATAATTTTTTTAAGCTTTGTCTAAGGTAAAAGATTAAGCTTCTTTGTAATTTTTTTTGCTGTTATCACAAGTTGTTTATGATGTTATTGACATGTTTTGTTGTGTTGTTCCAGATTGAAACGTGTGTCGGGGTTGCGCGTGCGCAGCGGATGCGGCGCGGGCGCGTGCATGCCATGCGCTGTTAAACGCCACGATGGTGGGCCTGGGCGTCGCGGAGGGGGGCGGAGGGGGCAGCGGCGGCCCCGCAGATGGTTACTACGGGGAGTACTACCCCCCAGAGCAATACTACGTGCCCCCGGACATGTGTCCACACCCACAACAGCACCCACAGCACGCGCACATGTGCACGGTGCTCTCTGAATACGGTTCGTATTTTCGGTTCGCATTGTTTAGGTACTACTTAATGGAATATTTTGATATTTTATATGAAACTGTATCATATGCATAGTGACGTGTCAAGGGCTTTTCACATTAAAGTACAAAGCTTGTTACTAATGAATTAAAAATGTTGTATAATAATATATTATTTAATCATTGACGTATATCGATGTAAATACATAGATAAATTATAATCAAATTAATTACGTGACATAGACTATGGAGTTTTAGTTTATTTAAACATAATATTATGTATATAGATAAACAAACGTACATTTTATGTCGACTTAAGGAAACTTAACTGTATTTTTATTTCAATATCTACATATTCATAATTTTGTAATATAATATATATAGTTATAGGTAGGTAAATGATATCTGTGAAATTTATTTTATCGTCCAATTATTATTTTAAGTAATTTCATTTGATCTAATCTGATTTCCAATAAAATAATTATGATTATCATTGATGTAGAAAACATCACACTCATCGGTAGATATATTTTTTTCGATTTGTTTTGTTGCGAAAGATAAACATAAACTATCTTTGAAAATAAAAATATTTATAAATAATAATAACAGACCACATTGAATTAGCATCTATTTAAGAACTTAAGTTAATATGAATGAAAAGTTTGTAAAAAGGGGTGATATCCGGCATCTGAACAAAGAGCTTCAAGGCTCTCGTCGGATTCCTTGTACGACATTGCTCAAGAGCATGTGGTTACACTGCACACCGTTCTAGCTATGCGGCATGTTTCCGCCGCCAGCGGTCCATAGGCATTACACACACAGCGGATGAATGGCTCTCCCACAAAAAGCGATTTCCACGAAAACCCGAAACAAGTCCATTCACAGCCGTGGTTACGGAGCGGAACCGACACTGTCTGAACAAGTCAAAATATCGCATCAACCGTTCGACCAACATGCAGCCTTCCTCATTTAGTTTACCTTGCTGGAACTCGGCCGCGTATATTCTTAGTAAAACAGTCTTTCTATTGGGTTTACTCATGGTTTGCTAAATTATCTTGCCTCTTGATCGATTCATATAATATGGCTAAATACTAAAAAGATAGTAATGAATACTTACTAGAGAAAGTATAACACGAAACGCATATCGATTAGTTTTAGTTTCATGATTTTGATATATAAAATACGAAAACAAAATGTCATGTCCGTGACATCCTTTCCATGGATTTCGTTTGGAATTATCGTGTAATCTATTTTTTCAACTAAAGTTAAATCACTAAATACATTTCCTTTCACTACTAAAGCCGACATAAACCTTTTATGGAGGCTTGGGGTCACTCGACGGGGAATGGAGCGAGCTATGCCTACCGTTACTATTTACTGGGTAGATCAAAAACGAAGAACTTGGTTGACGGTCCAAAATTGATATACCATGAGTCATGATTTGAAAGGCAGTCTACGAGGCAAATGTTTAGCTTGATGAGCTGGCAAAATGATGTTGATGGAAGATTGTTAAAGGGCGACCTTCTCGATTACAGGAATTCAAAAGATAATTTCTTTTTAAAAATATTTTCTAAGAAAAAAAAATTACGGAGTTATATCCGTATTGCGAGCTGGAGAAACCAACCACTAAAGAATGCGATAACTAAATACCTAGTAGATATATTAAATAACAGTTACAAACATATCTTAATCACTGTAACGACCACAGCGCCATCTATTAAAAAAATGGATGAAAAATATTTCTCACGGGGTTTAAGTTACCAGGATAAAAAGAAACAAATGTGTTAACTCAGGACATGGTCTATGTGTATGGCAAATTTTATCTAAATGGGTTAAGCTATTTCTGAATTACTTCTAAAAAACATCCAAACATGTTCACAATCTTTCTCATTTATACTATTACACACGTAGTACATTATATTGTTTTCAATTTGATCCAAATTATGATATGGGAAATAACTTTTAAATGTGTGACAGTTATTGTAAGGTTTTTTACCCTGAAAACGTTATCTATTGTAAGTATTATAAAACTGTAGATACCTATAAATTAATTACATTTTATTAATTATATATTTTCTCGTATCTTATCGTGTTAAATGTAAACATTTGATTCGTAAAACATCGATTTGTTGAATGTATTACATTAAACGCATAATCTCTAGGCTTAGTGACTACCATCAATTACATTCATATTGCACGTTATAATCATAATTTATTGTATTTATGTAGATATATAGTATATTAACCTACACCTTATCTAGATTACTGTAGGCAAATGTAAATACCCATAATAATAATAATAAACAAACCATGCTTGTATAATATTTATATAGGTATTCAAGCATTTCATTTATAATTTTTTAGTAATAGCTTTTAAAACATCCTCGATTAGAACAGCATAATTTTGATAAATCTTATCTTACTAATATTATAAATGCGGAAGTTCGGGTGCAAATGTTTCGTTGTTTGTAATGACTAATGAGGGCCATTTAAGGGTTGCGGGCGGGTGATGACTCGGTTGGGACTTGAATATTGGGAGATTAATTTATATTTATCTTGACGTCTGGGACGAATATAGTACACACACATATATATATATATATATATCTGGGACGAGTTAAGAGACAGCCCGTTGTGTGGCAATGTGCTGCTACAATTGCGCTGGTTAACTAGGCACTTGCCCGAAGAACTCTGAGCCGTTCCTATACTCCCGAAGAGGGGCATCGCGGGGTTTTTGTTTATTTATTAGCACTGTCATAACAGTTCACATAGTTACACTAGTATTAAACAATTATTATACTTAGTCACAATTATTATGAGTTACAAGCGCGACGTACATAACATTAGCCACAGCATTCGGTTTTGGTTAGTATGCCGGAATACGATGTATAATACTTACATAGTTTTAGAGAGTCGACCCGTCGGTGGAAATATACCATATTTTCGGGTGGCGTAACGCTGGGCTGTAAGACTGGTGGCCATAACATAACTGCCCAGTCACCCTTGAGTTCACCGGTAGACGCAATTGCACTTATCCTACGTCAATAAAAGCTTCGTCCTAAGACAGGCGCCTCTGATGTTTCCCAGTTACGTAACTATCATCTATAAGGCAACTACTCTTCGATACTAATATGTGGAAGCAGATAATATATCCAATTATTAGAAACCTGGAATATTTTCTTTAAACAATTGGTACATCAGACAGCAATACTTGTATTAAATAGTATTATCTTGTACAGATGAGGCGAATTTAACGTGAGGTGGGCAGTTTGGCTCCCTGTTAATCCCAGCTAATAGAAATTTATGGGATACCTACCAGATTAAAAGAATATTATTACAAATAATTAAATGTAAATAAGAATAGTTTCAACATTGTAACACCGTAATCAAACTTACCCTACGAAATGTAATTAATATTTTAGTACCTAACATCGTGTGTCGTCTTTAAAGGCTACAATGAATAATGAATTATTTATATTATCTTGAACTTGGTGTACGCTGATACCTGCTTGTGGCTTCCTGCCAGACCATGACTGTGCCAAGTATAATTAAGTGCCGGAAGTGTTCTTAAAAAAACTAGACAAGTACATTACCAGTATTTGTTAAAACAGGAAAAAATAAAGTTTCACAAAATCACGCTAATTAAGTGACAAATCCTTTTCTAACTGTGCTTCACCAAACTATGGGAATTGATTAATTTTCGAGTACTTTATATTACGTGGAAAGTTTTACTTATACAGTAAGCAGGTTATAGGAGTTGTATCATTAAAATCGGATGTCGGGAAAAGTTATTGTAATTACAAAACCCTTACTTTAAAATTTTTCAGGCATGAACAATGTAAAGAAAAACCTTTAAAATTGCCACAGAGAAAAAAGAATTAACAAATAATCCTACTACGTTTTTGCACTACAACACAAAAAATATAAGTACCAAAAACCGGGATGGCGGGCCTTGTTAGGAACTGGGCCTCTTTCGGTCTCACAACCTTATTATTTGTATATTTATTATTCCAGGTGGCATGCCCGTAGTAACGTCGGGCACGATGATGCCACCGATGATGCCGCCGGTGATGGACGAGAGCATGCGGCACTACCTGGTGCACCAGCACGCGCAGCCGCACCCGCACCACGCGCCGCATCACCAGCCGCCGCACCACCAGCCGCCTCACCACCAACCGCCGCCACATCACCAACCACCTCATCATTACGTAAGATTTAAGCATACAATTATGCAAAATTATTAAAGACTAGCTGACTCGACAGACGTTGTCTCGTCTTAACTATGAATAAAATTTGCAGCGCGCATTCTGTCAATCGCCGACAGTTATTTCAAACAATTATACAAAAATTGATATTTTCGTTAAGTTTTCTTAAATCTTCTAATTTTCCGCGCATTAGAATTTTTTCTTTCATAAGAACTTTCTCCTGACAATAAAAAACACTACAAAAAAAAAAATAGTGAAATCGGTCCATCCGTTTACGCGTGATATATCATTAAAGGGCTCCAAGGTTTAGTGCGTGGCGAAAACAGTTCTATAGGTCCATAAAGCCAGTCCAGATAGCCTTACTTTACGTTAGGTAACGTAAGTGATAGTTGACAGAGGGCACTACTGATTACTGAATGCTCAGTGTTACTACAATTTAAGAGAACCCATAGTTAAAATATAGTTACCCAAGTTCCTAAAATTAGACATGATTTAGGTATAACCCTAATGAAAATAATTTACTAATAAAAAGCGTAGTTTTTAGGTAATACTATTTTCAAGTCAATTGTGACATTTTGCAAGATGGTAGGGGTTAAGTTAGATTTTGGCTACGTTCACTAACGATATTTTTTGGCTTCGATCTAAATATAACTTATCAGTTATCACCATAAGCAACTAAACTATTTTAATAAAATATTAATGGATTTTTGTGCTACTTATCGATTACACAAAATTAAAATAAAAAGTTTTCCATATCTAAAGTTTAAAGGACAGTAGTACATTTCATTAAATGGGAAAATATCTACTTTCTTCTTAAGAATCTGATGAGGCACGTGAAACTACGCGTTTTTATAAATGTAAATTATAAAACTATTTTCCTTTTATCCAGTTTTAAGAAATGGTAAGTACCTATCTATATACAACTTTTTTATTGAATGATAAAGTCCCATCTGATCAATCATCAAAAATCTGCGTAAAATTATTACTTATATAATTATTGTTCCAATCCCATCCAATTTATTTTGTCTGGCTGTATCGTATTAATTATTGTTGTAACACTGATCATTCAGTACCCCGTTCTCCATCAACTCTCACTAATATCTTTAACCCGTTCACAGCTCAACAGCTTACATAAATATTTATTTACCTTTGATTAAGAATACGTCTAGATAGACACTGAAAGCTTCAAAGATAGAAAGCACACAACGGTAAGTAGAATTAATTACGCTGGGACAATGTTCGACGCAGACTTCACGCATACAAGCTTATAATAGTTGGCTTATTTGTTTTAATCGCATTCAAGCGAGCCGGTCTATGTAGACATATAATAATTGGATGGACATATAAATAATGGATTTTCTTAATAAGTTATATTTTTAATCAGCTTTTGCTCGTGTCTCCTCGCGTGTCAACACCCATTCCGGGGATAAGAAGCAGATTATAGCGCTTACTTGCACTTATACCGATTAGATGTTGATAATGTAGCTTCCTATTAATACAACAATTTTTCAAATCGGTTAAAATAGTTTTTATATTTCTACAAAGTGTCATCCCTTATTTTAATAAGTATACTGAAAGTTGAGGGTTTATATTAATTTTTAAATCAACAGCTAGATGCCAGTGTATTTAAAATACTATTAAATACTATTAAAAAATCATTATCATTTTTACTTATTTAAAATTAAAAGTGGAGTAGTATGAAACGTATCGCAATTGCTATTCCATGACTCCTCGCAATGCTTAAGTAAGTACTAAATTGGTTCACTGGCCCGCCAAGGCCGCACTAGTCATAATATTTTTACAACCATTCACTATCTTTCAATAAATACCTGTCATAGCTCATGAATTAAAAATAATAACATGTATTTTTATTTTATGGAAGTAAACAAAAGTACTAAAAAAAAATATCATGTCTAGCTACATGATTAATAGCTGTAGTCGTACATATTCTAAAGTTATTTGAAAATATGCCATTGTTTAAACCTAAATATGGTGTGTGACTACAAAACATGAATTTTTAATAGAAGATTTTTAATAATATGTTCATCGCGGGTCTAACTTTGTTGTAATAACACTGAAGAAGTTTACTTAATGGTTATTGCATAGTAATGTTGAGATCTTAAACATAATTATTTATATCCATATTAAACTAATAGCGTAGATGACTACAATTTGTATATATATCCCTACATAAAATATGTACGATATACAAAACATAGTTTAAAAAGAATTATCAATATTACTTTCAAAGTAAATAAGTTACAAGTGTAAAACGAATACCTAATTTTCCAATAATAACAGAAAAGAGACGGACATAGACGGATGTGACGTCACCGATCATAATGATGCGGGAGAAAGAGATAGCGTAATAACCCTACTATGCAGTATGCACTCCTAAGATGTTTTTATTACATTTGTAAAACGTCATTGATAAACCCACTTTTCTCGATACAATAAATTTTATTTAAATTTCTACCTCGTTTATAATGTGAATTTTCAGCAAACAAGATTGAAACCCGAAATGTACTTTCAACAAATCTCTGAAAGTAGTTACGTAAAAGATAAAACCAGTCTGCGTGTTGAGTTTTAAATCAAGACGCCTGATCAGAGGACCTTCAAATAATGCACACTATCAAACATACCTCTATTTCTGTTTTTTTTTTTTCGTATCGGTCTTCACAGTCTACATCGGGGGAAACTTGCGTATGGGATACCGAAACCCCCACTTCAACGACTGCAGGGACCCGAAGGAAAATTGGGAGGGAATATCTGGGGAAGCAAGTGTTTGAGAAATAGAAGGAATCCTCTTAGGATGGGACAAAGGGAGAAATGTCCACGAACCCCATAGGCCTCAATGTGAATTGGGAACCATGAGCTATCATTGGTGTTGCTTAGGGTTGCCAATTATAATTTAAAAGGACTCGAAAACTGTAGGTATATTTGGGTTAAGTAAATATATATTTACTATTGTGTCCTAATCAACGATATATATGTATCAATGGTCCTAATATTTTTTGTTATTAATAACCACTGTAGTGAATGGAGTAATTTCTTAATGCTCCTTATTGCTATAATATTGTACAGTTAGAATTAAAATATTCATAAAATTATGTATCTGTAGGTCATTTCTTAAATATAAACAGTATTATTAAACCAGTTAATAAATTCTTGCTTTTGAAAAAATAAATAATAAGTATGTATTCTCATAACATATTCTTGTCATTGCTAAACACGATGTGAAATGATTGTTTAGTAACAAAATCAGAAATATAATTAAAATCTGCACATTATAATAATAAATATCTCACTTTACTAAATTAAATAGTAGACTCCGAAGCTTCGCGTATTTCCACAATGTTTTTATTGTATGTTTAAAAAATCCAACCAATTTCAATAGTCGCTGTAGTTTGTAGTACAAACAACGATAGCTTTTTATGGTTAATCTAATCGAGTCGGTTTATAGGTACATTCAATGCACGCTCGTGTCGCTATCTCAAACAGTTGGCAATACGTGGCAGTGACGTAAATACGTTATTCAAAGTGAATAAGACGTGGTGTCAATATTATTTGTATTGTAAATAAACCGACAAAAATGTGCGATTCTGACCAAAATAATGATAATTCATCGGAAAAACTTAATAAAAAGGTCAGTGGGACTATCAAGCGTTTGATACTGTATCAATTTTAATAATTTATAGTGTGCATTTTGGATGGCATTAATTGGAGTTTTTCGACTTTTATTATCATTATATTGAAACAAGTCATATAATTTAAAAACTTATAATTAAATTTTCAATTTGATAAGCCAGAGATTTATTTTATGGAGTCAAATGTTGATTATTTTTAATCTTAACAAAACATGGTTGTCTTGATTGTTTACAATTTGTTATCAAGTTTCGCCGGTAACTTTTTAAAGGGTACCTGGTTGCCGATTGCTTATAAATTATTACAATAATATGCTATTGTTTTTCAGGGTCCGACAAACGGCGCTGGGGGCCCACAGCATTTCTACAGCGCGGGCTATACGCACACAACTCATTTCCATCACGTTCCACCTCACCACATGCAGCACTCGCCTCCGCCGCCGGTGTACCAGAAGGATGAGCGGACTCAACGACAGTACACAAAGTTAAAGCAAAAGTTAGAACGAAAAAACAATAACAGGAATAATGGAGTAGGTCAGTAGCATTCAAGTATCTATTAATATAAGTAGATAGTATGATACCCTTATCAATAAATATAAAAGTACAGGGGCAGTCCCTCTGTAATATCCCTGGTATTGAGGTTTTATTTGAATAATACAAAATATATTTTAATAGTATTTTAAATTAGTGAGCCTGCTTGTAATTGATGTTCTAATAGTGTAAATGTAGAGAGCGGTCAAATTGCAGTTTTATGAAACAAAATCTGATGTCTCAATTGTTAAATAAAATAACTTAGTAATCACATGGATGAATATACTTGCACTTATGCCAGGTCAAGGTATGCAAAAATATATTTATTATATATTAATTAAGAGTTACTTTATGTATAACTATGGATATAAGTTTTTTTTTATTAATAAGAATATCACAATTTTATAAAAAAAGCCAGCTCAGGCTGGCAGGTAAGGGGAGAAAAAAAAATATTTTTAGTAAGCTAATGTCAAAGACACACCATAGTCCTAACCAGTGAACACAATGTAGGCTCTAATTGTTGTTTAATTATAGTAATATACAGCCCTGCAGTATATAATTTCATTATTTACTGAGATGGTTAAGGGCTTAATTCACCAAGCTGGTCCAGTACAGGATGGCATTAGTGGTCCAGTGGTAAATTTATCATTTTTAAAGCTTTGGGGAGGTTTTAACGTGCAACTTTTGTTTTTTATTCTGGTAACAAGAACGCATTTCAAATGCTCACTTGTTATAATATGGTGTATTTTGTTGATACAGTTGATATACCTTGATCCTGATTTTCACCTGTCTTTATGTTTACAGTCTGTAAACATAGTATATGCTTGTACATAAAAATACTTAAAAATTATGTAAGAAAACTATTTATTATCTGTATCACACCTTTGTCCTCTAACATTATTTTATTTATTGGTTGCATAACTAAGCAACTGATAAACTAACATTGTTTGATAAAATGGGCGTAAGATTTTTATTTTATGTTCCAGAATGTAGCCATATGTGAAATTCTATGGTCTTCGAGTTTATTCAAGAATTTTTTCATATCAAAATAATATATGCCTACATAGAAACACACTTTTTTCTTTTTACTTGGGCAAAGGTGTAAAACACACATTACGTCAGCTATGTTCTTTTTTTTTCCTATCGTCAGCTATGTTATGTTCCATATAATAAGGGGCCTGTGACCACTTTTATCAATTTTGTATTACATTGTAATTATTTATAGAAGTGAACTCCGGCGCAAGTACGCCGTCGCTGTCGCCACGTAAGGAGGTGAACGGTCGCGGTGGCAGCGGAGGCAGCGGCGGCGCGTCCTCGGGCGCCTGGTCTGAGGGCGAGAGCTCTTCCGCCGGCGCTTCCGTGCACGGCGACGATGACGACACCCAGGCTGTGCTTGATCTGCTGTCTGCCAGGCGCACGCCACAGGTTAGAGGCCCTTAATAAACATGTCTCAGATTATTTATCTACATTGTACGAAAGATTTCTTATTTTACTTTTTTCATTACTTACAATAGCCAAGAAATTACCTCCAGGTTGTGTATTAATTAATATCAAAATGTAGTCTATCATTATATATTAACAAAATAATCTAATAAGATTAGTATACAAACAAAACAAAATAATCTAGTAAGTTAGAAGTAATAACTTATAACTCATTATATTGTTATCACAAAAAAAAATCTATGAAACATAAACATTTATAATTGAAGATTGATGGAAATTCTTTTATGAGGTTAAATTATGATCGAAGTATTAAATATAAATTATAGGTATTTGTTATTTGGTTATTACAGTTTTAGTACCTATACTATACCCAAAAAAGTATAAACAATAACTCCTTATAATTTTTCCCAGAAACTGATAAACCTTTGGTGAATAGTTCTAATAAATACTGTACTATTCTTCAGGTCAGCGACATGACTCCTACCAGTGCACTAGTACAATGGAATTCTCCTCTCCCCGAGGGTGTGACACTTCCAAATGTCGAGTTGACTTATGATCTATTGCTTGGTGATCGTGGCCGGTACAAAGCCATATATAGCGGGCCCTCGCTTTCGTGTCGGTAAGTAATAAGAAAATATTATTATTACAAGAAAATATTATTTTTACGACATCTACAAATAAATAACTCGAAAACTATTTTTGGTCTAATAGAGTAAGGGACCTGCGGCCCGGATGCGAGTACTCGGTGTGCCTGCAGATCCGCGCGGGAAGCCTCACGGGCGCCGCGAGCGAGGCCGTCACTTTTCGCGCGCCTGCCGCCCGTCCTGATCGCGCGCACGCGCCGCGGGTCACGCAGCGCCTGCGCACCTCTCTGCTGCTGCGCTGGCTCGCCGTCACCGAGAACGGCGCGCGTCTGTTGCATTACATCCTCGAGGCAGACTCGGGCGAGGGCTTTGTAGAGGTTGCGCGCCCGCGCACGCGTCAGCACACCGTCGCCAACCTCCGTCCGCAGACGCGATATAGTTTTCGCATTGCCGGCGTCAATGAATGCGGCGTAGGAGACTGGAGCGAGGAGACGGTCGTGTGGACGGCGGGCCCTCCCCCGCCCGCGCCCGCACCTCCCGTGCTTCATTCCGCTGCCGCCGATTCACTTGCGCTCGGATGGGAGCGTCGTGCTGATGAGGAGTTCACGTTGCAAATGGACGATGTCGCGCGAGGTCATGGCTTTCTGCCTGTCTACACGGGATCTGATTGTGCCCATGTCTGCACTGGTCTTAGGCGAGCTTCCGATTACCGATTCCGTCTCCGTTGCGAAAATTCTGATGGACAAGGCCCGTGGTCAGGTGAGGTGACGTATCGAACTCAGTCTGAACGGCCAGCCGCACCTGGTCGACCCACTCCGCGGGGCAAGATACATTCGCGCGCTTTTCGCCTGCGTTGGGAGCCGCCAGTCGATGACGGTGGAGCTGTAATCGAACGTTACACACTCGAGCTCGACGGCGGTGAAGGTTACCGAGCGGCATACCGTGGCCCTGAACGCGAGGCACACTGCGACCGCCTGCAGCCTGGCGTCACGTACCGCGCCCGCGTGCGTTGCGCTAACGCATCTGGCGAGAGCGACTGGTCGCCTACTGAAACAGTCACTACCGAAGCGAGTTGTCCAGGCGCATGTGAAACACCTGAACCAGCAGGCGAACCGCGTGCCACTCTTTTCGCCGTACGGTGGCGTGCACCGACGTGCTGCGGTGGCGCACCGCTCACTGAGTACCGCGTGGAGGTCGTCGATGAAACTGACGACGCCGCCATTGCCCGTCTCGCTCACACTGGCCTTGAAACCGAATGTATAGTACGAGAATTGACACCTGGTCGGCCATATCGTTTGTGGGTCACCGCATATAACCGAGTAGGAGCAGGGCAACCATCTTCGCCTTTGTCGTTCGTCACAGCGCCTGCACCACCTGATGCCCCTGAACCGCCTGTCGTAAGCATAGAGAACCCACGTGTCGCCAGCATCGAGTGGAATCCCCCGCGAGACAACGGTGCACCTATTTCAGATTATCGCGTCGAGATGAGCGCCACAAACGTCGATGACGCATTCACAGAAGTATATCGTGGACCCAAGACAAATTGCGTTGTTGAACGCTTGACGCCTTTCACACCATATTTCTTCAGAGTGTGCGCGTTAAATGCGGCCGGGCGCGGCGCGTGGTCCATGGTGAGGGACGCGCTGACACCGCGTGCCGCTCCTGCCGCGCCCACTGGCCTGCGGCACGAGCCCATCGCCGACGGACTGCGGCTACAGTGGCGCGCGCCCGCCGACCACGGCGCTGAAGTGCTACGCTATCGCGTCGAGGTCGACGACACCGCATTTGAGACCGATGGATCGACTACTGAAAAAATAGTAGAGGGACTGGCGCCAGACACCGAGTACCGCGTACGCGTAGCCGCATTCAACGAGCTCGGGCTCGGTGAGTGGTCCGAGGAGGGTCGCGCCCGTACGCGGCCGCCGCCGCCCGCGCCGCCCGTACTGCGCTGCGCTCAGGCCGCGCACAACCACCTGCGCCTCGAGTGGGACGCCAGCGGCGGCGACGGCGCCCAGTACTGTGTGGAGATGCGCGGGCCCGACGGACGCGAGTTCCGGCCCGTGTACCGTGGCTGCGCCCGATCCTGCAAGGTGAAGAAGTTGCGCGAAGCGTGCTCGTACGCTTTCCGGATACGTGCGAGTGACGAGCGCGGCGGACGCGGGCCGTGGTCGGAGGCGACGTGGTGCGAGACGGCCGCCGCGCCGCCGCCCGCGCCGCGCACGCCCGCGCTGCACCTGCCCGCGCCCCGCGCCGCGCTCGTGGCGTGGGAGCCGCTCGACGACGCACACTATGTGCTGCAGTGCGCGCGCACAAAGGATGCTGTCTTCAAACAGGTACGAGTTACCGTGTTTCATTTTTATGTTATGTTAAAATGTGCTATTTTAAATATGAATAATTATATTTAGCGTTTGTTACATAATATCCATTTGATAGCCGCTAATATATTTTTTTAAAATTTGTATTAAGCATTTATAAGTAACATATTGTTTAGCATACGTAACACATTCGTAACCGGTGTACACAATTGATACATGAAAAAAAAACGAGATTATCAAATTTTGTTCCTTGGGAATTTAGCAGCGGTGCTCTTTAGTAGTTGTGTTACAATCACAAGTCACGTATGACGTGCAGTAAGGTGTGAGACGGTGTCTGCCGGCAGGTGTACTCGGGCAGCGAGGCGCAGTTCCAGCTGGAGGAGCTGGAGCAGGGCGCGGAGTACCTGGTGCGCGTGTGCGCGGTGCGGGGCGGGCTGGCGAGCGCGTGGTCGCCGGCGGCGCGGCTGAGCGTGCCGCCGCCCGCGCCGGCGCCGCGCGTGCGCCGCGTGCGCGCCACGCGTGCGCTGCAGCCGCGCCACGCCGCGCTGCTGATGGCGGCGGGGTTCGTGGTGCTGGCCGTGCTGGTGGCGGTGCTGCTGCAGCGGCTGGTGGAGCCGCGGCCGTGACGCGCACTGTCGGCGCCGCGGCCGAGTGCGCTGGCGCGGCTGTAGCGGCAGTAGTGACCGCCGGCCGCAGACCGCCGCCGCCTGCCGCCTGCCGCCTGCCGCCTGCCGCTCGCCGCCCGCCGCCCGACGGATATGTATATTGTTTAGAGAATTGTGCCGTGGGGCGGATGCGGCGCTGGGACACTCGCGGCGCCACCAGACGATGAATATTGGTGTTTAAATTAGAATAAAATAATACAGCTTCACGTGTGAAGGGATCGTTCCGTGCGAGTGTGAAGTTGCCATTTTTCTAAAATTCATGTTTTTTACGAGTCGAACGGAGGAGCCTTTCATTCTGTCGTTTCCGTGTGTCGCATTCTAAACTTTCACAAACTTTCACAATCTAGTCTATGCTTGTAACTTGTTATTTCTTTGATGTGTTTGCGGAACGTACATTATATTTTATTTATTTAATATTGTATGAAGTAATATTTGTTTTGTAGCTAAACGGCCGAACTTCCGGTGTCTCGACTCTTCTCAAATCTGTATATTTACCGTACGTTTTGTATTTCTTCTTGTTAGTAATGCGTCTGTTTCTGTCGGATTTATGTGTAAAAAGTTAGCGAACGAGGTGCTCTATTTTTAAAATTTTGTTACGAGGGTCGTGGCCCCTCGCTCTGCAACGAGTTTCCAGTGTGTGTGCTGTGATCACTTCCTTATGCGAATGAGACTGATTTTACAAGTAAAAGCTTTGTTTATAGAATTGAATCAAATGCTTACATATTGTACGTTTTGGTGAGGAGGCGCGTGGGGTCCGCTGGCCAGCCCGCGACTCGGCGGCGCCTCGGCGCTGAACCAATCCATATTATATTATACTCCCAATGCTTATTTGGTGATGTCGACGTACCTAATTATATTGTATCGTCGACTCTTATGTTGTTTTTATTCATAGAACGTGACGTTTTATTGATGACATTTTGTATCGTAGTGTAATTTGTTTATGAATTTAGAGATTACGAATTTCTGAGATTGTTACCACCCGGTATAAATGAAATGGAACTGTGAAAATCATAGGTAATTATGTTCTGTACGTAAGTAATATATGAAAAAGATTAAATCCCATATCGGTGTTCGTTACTTTATAATTATAACACTATTAGTAAAATTGTTAATCGATTTTTCATCTATAAATATTAATTTTGAACGGTTTTCATAGTGAATAAGTAAAAGTGAATTTTAGTATCATTTATTCAGAATGTTAAGAATTAATATAACGCATAGTATGGGATTTACATTTTAAACTTGATGTTTCTTCTTAGTATCATTATTACGATTGAATGTTGTTTCGTGGAAGTAATATCATATACATAATAAATAACGCTGAGTATTATCATTGTTAGTAGGCCTTATTGCATAAAACTTATTCTTCCAGCCGTGTCAGTGTCGCCTGTCGGTCTGTAGTCGTGTTGATGTTTATTTGTAATGATCGGTGTCGGCCGAGCGTTCATCGACGATCGACCTTATTATCGCTACGCACCAATATAAATAGGCATAAAATATTTCGTAAATATATGATATTTACTTCTCCTGTGATTATCTTATTCTGTTCTATATATAAATCTTTATTATTGTTGCCTGAAACATTCCCAAGGTACGTGTTTCATTTTCGTTATGTATGAACTTTTTAAATTTGTTACAATATTATTGTGCTAGATGAGACATGACTCACTTGGTGCCTATTTCCGTATGGCATAATCGAAACTGTAAGCGCAGCTTACTCATGTTATAAATGTACTATTTAATTTTCGAAAATTTTATAATAACGATGTGCAATTAACAATTTATTTATTCTTTATCGCTTAATATAATATTTATTTTTTAGAAATTATATCAAGATTATAGTGTGGTATATATAAAGGAATCGATGTTCCTAGGTGAGTTTTTTACATGTTGTACAATACACCAATTGCAAAACTGAATTGTGTAACTGCAGTCAAGCATTCCAACTTTATTCCACTTGTAAATAGGCCTAATGAAATTCTACGACTTTTATGAGTGTACATCTTGCTTTAGTGATGAAATGTAAATAATCTGATGTTCACTACAATATGAGCTGCGCCGCCGCAGTGTTCGCGGCGTGGAGCCGGCGCGAGCGACCCGCGGCGGCCCGCAACACTACACTATGTTGAAACTAAACGTTTTTAAATTAATCAAATATAATGTTTAAACGGGGATAACATCTCATATTGTATTTGTGTTTGAAATAAGTAACGTATAACGAAATGTATATGTTTATAATATAATATTTGATGATGTTATGTATACAATATATTAAACATGAATATATCAATAAAACTATATTTTGTGTACGTTGAATGTTTAATTTTTATTTATCGTTTGTACAAAAAATGTCACACCATCCAAACCAACACGCGCTGCGTAAAACGACGTGGTAGTTTCAAAATATTCTGAGTTTGTGAATTACTTGGAAGTAATTTGTTATACGCAGTGCTTGTCGAGTGGCGCACTAACTCACAATATTCATATAACTACTGGGACACTATAAAACAAGTATTATGCTCCTAAAAATACTCAACTAATTAATGCTAATACAAACAGTAAGAGACAATATTGGTCCTAAATGTGAACAAGAAGACTAGAAAAGGTTTTGTACTATGAGTATTTATTGACATGTAACAGAGATGCTACGGACATCTCGTAATTCTTTTATGAAATTCTTTGTCAATACAATGCCTACAGTTTGCAGGTATTTAATTATTTAGGAGGAAAGTTCTCTAATAGGTCTGATATGAAATTAGAAAAGCTAGTAAAAAGTGGCATTTCCGTAATATACGACGCTGATTATATTATTTTCTTCAAAAGAAATAGGAAAATTTCAAAGTGTATCCTTGATTTTACAACAGATGCTTCTAACGAAAACACTTATATGGGGCCTAAAATAAGGGCCCGTTTACATAATATTCGTCCAACGCGCCTTTTGCGCTATGCCCAGTTTTATCTTTGAAGTGAGTTAACTCGCACTCCAAGTTTCCTGTTGTCCAGCTTTAGTCTTACACATGTAAGACTAAAGCTGCCATGTAAATAAGGAATATCGTCATTCCAAAAAAATATATAAAGATATCTAGTGATAATACTAGTCAGGGGGCTTTATTCCGTCTACGAGGACTCCGTCTTCATGCAGTTACGAGCGTTGTAATTGAAGGACAACTTTGATAAGCGTATAGGTAAATAGTGTTTGTTTTGACTCTTTAAACTAAGTACTAGTCAATTACATTTCATAGCGAATTCTCACATAATAAATGTATGAACCGCAGTAGAAACGCGCGTTGAACGCCTATTGTCTGAACCAAGGCTTAGGAGAAAAATTAAAATACAATTTTAATTTCTAATTCGACATCAGTCACGGAAATGGACTAAAGGCAATAAAGTATGACAAAACGTACATATTATTCATTTGTTTTTTTTAATGGATTAAAAGATAAGTAGCTATCGATTTTCCGTAGCATCCCTGGGTACACGCTGAGACTTGAGAGTCACCACTTACCGTTTTCACGTCGAAATAACATTAAGTAGGTGGGAATAATTGACACGATCTCACGTTTTCGCTGTAAATTTCTGTGTAGTTCGTTATAAAGACCTTTTCTTTAGTCGATATGTGGTCGATACAGCCTTTAAAGTTTGTAGGAAATAGCTTCTTAGCCGTCGAAAAGTTATTATCTTCGGTTACACCTCCTGCGAAGAGAAGTATTCGATTGATGTATAGATTTTAAATCAAAAATCATGGCGGCAATCATCATCATTATCATCATCATCGCAATGGCGGGTTTAGGTGATGGCAATACGCAACAACTGCCAGGGCCTGGTTCTTTCAAGGGGTACAAATAAAAAAAAAATTACCCTCTGGCAATTAGGTAAAAGACTTGGCAAATCGTCGCCCAGGACCTCGCCTTAGTTAAGAATGCCCCTAATATGGAGATTATCACTGAGGGGCATATAATTTATCAGTGATCCGCCTTCATGGATTAATGATCAACTTCAGGTGGTACTCACTCGTATACTAGCGAATAGTTAATAATTTACAGTATTTTCTACTAAAAAATTGCGTGATCATACACTTGTTCAGTCCTCATGCATAACTACATTTAGAAGTAGAGATGTTTTGAAATTTGTACTATCTACGACAAAGTTCATATTAAAAGAAGTTAACTCACCTACATACACATCGACTTCATCATAATCCATGTCAATATCCAAGCCAGGCTCTTCAACATATGCCAACAGTTCGTCTACTGTCAAACTGATGTTCTGTTTACCGACTCTCAATACAAGAGTATGCCATTCTGCATCAGCTAAGAATCCAGCGTACGGCACTAGTCGCGATAAAACTCTTGGTTTTGGGTACATCTCGTTGGTGGAATGTTTGGTGAAGTGGAAATTCCATGCTATTTTGAGATGGCCTTTCTCTAGGCCAACACCGATGTAGTCTAAATCCTGAAAAATATAGAAAAGAAAATATATTTTTTTCTGTACAGATATAGCCTAGCGGTTTAAAGGTTTGCCTATCCTTTACGGGGTACACATGGGTCCGACCAGGACACTGGACGCCGAGTGTATCTCGTCACATGACGTGACAGAAGACCACCATAATATTGGGCAGAAATTTCCGATTGTTACATACTGAGTAGAAAAGCCCAATATCACTATCCAAGGATTCCACCCAGGACTTCAAAACTGTATCGTACTGCGAACGCACATAGCCACCGAGGCAGCCCACTACCAAGGCACAGAATTATCTAGTTCCCAGCAAGTAGTAGAGGAGGCCCGTGCCCAACAGTGGGACGGTATATTACAGGGCTGATATTATATATTATATATAGTAGTGTTCAGTCCTTACCATAGCTGTCCACGCTAGCAGCCCGTTGGGTTGGGCGGTGGTGAAGTTGAGCGCGAGGCGGTGCGGCGCGGGGTGTAGTGGCGCGGGGTGTAGTGGCGCGGGGAGTAGTGGCGCGCGGTGGTGCGGCGCGCGCTGCTGGCTCGCCGTGCGCATGCGCCGCCGCGACACCGACAGGAACGAATCACCCTCGAATTGCGGAATGGTGATGTTTATTTCTGGAAGTTAATTGTCTTGTAAAGTAGTACGTTCAATGGAATGGATAAGTAATGGCTTGTTAGATCATGGCTAAGACTTCAAACTGGGTAGAATCAAAATAGATAGTGTATAGCCTGGTGTAACGGTTGCGATCAGTATCACTAAGTAGAGACATAATAACTACTTTAGATACTATTAAACGTTACATATGTCTTAGTTTTTAACCGACTTCAAAAAAAGGAGGAGGTTATTAATTTGACGTGATTTTTTTTTCAATGCTTTATTTCATACCTTGTGGAATGATAATTGTCAGACAAAGCGAGCAAAGCTATGCATAAATGTAAGAGGTGTATGTAGCGTTCATTAGTAAAGTCCTTAGTATTTAGTGTAATGGGGCATTTCAATAATCGACTCCATAATTTATTTTTTATCTGCACTATCTACTTGCACAAGGTTAACAGGTGAATTTAAATCACTTCCACTTGACCTTAAGATAGTACAGAGACAAGATAATCAAGGCAAGGCGCAAGGCTTTTTATAAAGGCTGGTCCAAAACTATTCTTGGGTGGGCAAAAATATATCTAAGGTGAGCAGAAATATCTATGGTGATCAGACATTTCTAGGGTGGGCACGACCAACTCTTGCCCCTCTTAGCTACATAATCACTAACGGTTTTCGCAGTGTATTCCCGCGTATCCGGTGTTGCAGACGCATGCGTTGTTGCGGCAGGAGCCCCGCGGCGGCGCACACGCGGGCGCCTCGCAGCGCGCATGGCGACGACACCGCGCACCTGCGCATGCGCACCGCGCCCCGCCGCGCTCCACCACGCACGCCGCGCCGCCGCACGCCTCGCGCCCGCACGCCGTGCCGTCGCAGTCCAATACATTCTGACCCTCTGAATAACGAGGACGCTTAGGTCAAAATATTTCTAGGTGCTTATAAAATAGTTAAATAAAACATGCAAATATATTTCATTTTTTTACAATGGTTTTGTGTCGGGAGTTATTTAATTTTTCTATATTTTCTCGGAATCGGATTTGTACGGAACCGTAAATAAAGTACTTTACATTAATAAAACTTTAGTGATAAATATATATCGCTGAATAATTACTCCCATAAATTGATGTAATTATGGTTTATAATCATGTAATTTGTCATGATTCGTCATTACCACTTTCATTTACAACAGTATTCAAGCAGCTCGATTACCACTGCGTCACCTGAATTGAATTAAATAAAATTGTACACCCATATCTGCTTTGATTGATTTTTGGGGTTGTATCTTAAAAATACTTACCTTGAATATTCTGTTGTTCGAGGGTTAACAAAATATTATTGATGTGGAAATTCCTCAGACAGCCCGTGTAGAACTCTGGTGGTCCCGACATCGCGTCAAAGGGTAACGTCGACAAGTCTTTGGCACCGCCTAAAAATAATTTATTGTTTAATATCTATAGGTATTGCTAACAAAATTCATCACATAAGATCCATAAGGACGGAAATAAGGAGAATTAACTCTACCATTAGGTAGAGTTCATATTTTTAATTCTTGTTATAGTATTTTTATTTCTTGCCATATAAACTCTAACCTTTCTATATAAACTCAAGCAATTGGTACAGGATTATAACATTTCGAAATTACCGAATGAGTAACTTCCCTTTGAGCATTTTCAGCTCTACTCAGGGCTAAATCAAACTTACTGTCAACGTTCAAATGCCACAATCAAGCAAGATATTCAGGTACTTACTCACTTAAATAATATTTAGGTTTAAAATTAGTTGACACTAAATATTTTAGAATGAGTAATAAGTATGAAAATAAATATAAAAATAAAATAGTTTATTTTAAAATTAATTATAAATTATGGTAGCACACCCAAAAACATTCATTATTGGTTAATTCACCATACCTAACAATATAGAAGCGTTAGCGGCAGTATGTGGGTAGGCGTGCGCCAACATGGCCTCCGTACTCAGAGCTCCGTCCACCCACACGTACAGTCGGCTGCCGTACCGACCCGCCTTCACGCTGTGCCACTGCGACATAGACAGCACCACGCCGCTGCGGACTAGTGACGTCAGACCGGATACCCTGTCTGAAAATGTATGAGAAACATTTAATTGTGGATACCCTGTCGGATTGTGTATGAGGAACATTATTAAGGGATATCCTGTTTGAATGTGTATGAGGAACATTTATTTAGGGATAACCTGTCTGAATATGTATGAGAAACATTTATTTGGGAATAATTCCATTGAAATATGTTAGAAACATTTGCTTACGTACCTATATCCTGTCTGAATGTGTATGAAAAACATTTATGTGGAGATAACCTGTCTGAATATGGATAACAATAATTAATTCGGGGATAACCTGTCTGAAAATGTATGAATGAAAATAATTTTGTTAGATATTTACATTTTGATTTAATTTATATACTTAGTTATTTAGGTTTCTTAGAAATTAATACTTGTACGAGTAAATTGTTATTGAAATGAATTACCTATAGAATAAAGTACTTTTAATCAACGATTAAACTAGTAAGTGTTTTATTTGATTTAAGGTAGAAGGACGCAAAACATGTTTATTTTAAAAATAAAGGCGAAAAGTAAACGTAGTGTATTTGTACCAGTCCTTTTTTTATACATGACCCTACATTTGTCAATCTGGCAAGGGCCGGCATATACAAAAACACCGGGCTTTGGGTGAGCGCATTAGACACTCGCAACCCTTGAAAATTAAGCGACCATGCTGAAGGCAACCCACTAACGGGTTAAGAACCTCGGCTTTAGGTCGATCACTAGGAGAGGATGAGACATCATCCTACCTAAAAGGCCGGCAACGCATCTCTAGCCCCCTGATATCTGGTGATCACTTATCGTATGCTCGTTTGCCCCCTATAACATAAAAAAGTCAACGATTATGGGAAGGTGTACCAGTCCATCGATACTCCAGCAAGCCTCCTTGCAGCGACAGCACGGTGTAGAAGTGCGGCGTCTCCATGAACACCAGCAAGCCTCGCTCGCGCGTCGGCTTCACCTCCGCCTCCAGCGACAAGCTGACACTAGTCACTGCACGCGGGTGCAGCCGAATGTACGATCTGACACCACTGAATAACACGTCCGTTGGAAATAGTTCTGAAATTTAAATGTAGAATATTTAATGGTACAAGCTTTGAAAAATATTAAAAATCATGAGAATAAATGAATTATAATTTGAGAAGCTGAGGCAACACTAGCTAAGTAATCACTGTTTTAAAATGTTTAATGGCATTTATGACTCTACATCATAAATTATTATTACGTTCGGATCTGCCTCCAATTCGATCAGCATATTAAAGGAGAAAAATGTTATTGAAATAAAACAACTTCACGGATTTTCTAGCGGTTTTTATGATTTTGTTTACTTCCGACGTTTTGAAGACTTTGCAATCTTTAGGGTCAAGGATCGGATGTATTAGTTAAAATATAAATATTATAAAAGTATGTATCTATAAAAAATAAAGTTATTAGGAACACACCTTCATCGCAATCGATACCAGTTTTGCCATAAGGGCAGTCGCACAGCACAGTGTCATCCGCCGTGACCACGCACTGGCCCATGCACTTGGTGACGGTGCGGTCGCAAGGATTCCGATCGCTTGAACACGTCGCACCGAACCAGCCTTCGTTGCAAATGCAGCTAAGAATAGAAAAATTGAGAACATTATAAAAAAATATTGTTGTTGAATACCTCGGAATTGAGATATGGGCATCATCAATGGACATCATCTCACCCATAAGTGGCCGGTGAGTGAATGCACACCCCTCTCGGTGCATTGCAGGACTTGGCAGTGCACTGCGCGACGCCGCACTGCCCCGCGCCCCTTCCACCAGCCACTCTCCCGCCAGCAGCTTGCCCACTCACTTCCCAGATACAACCTCGCCACCCGCTGTGTAGAGGCAAGTCGTGGGGTAACTCGTGAAAACCTTCCGAGGGATGACCTCCTAGAAATACAAAATAAAATAAAATTAAACATTTTAATAACCCTGACACAAAAAAATTCTCTAACATAGTAAAAAAATTAAATATGTATGGGTCAATTCGCTTTATTATATGTACCCACTAATATTTTGAATTAAGCGTGTTCTATAGCGATTTATAACTACTTATAACACCTATCTTTTTGCGTAAGGGGTAAAAAAAATTATACGGAATATCCTTTGGAAAGCAATTAAAAGAAAGAAAAAGGTTCTGCGTTTCTGTAGACTTTAGATTATTTACAATATTATAATTATTAAAAAAACTGTTATTTACAAATGTAGCTTTATCGTTAGTAATTTAAGATACATGTCTAAGGTAGTACAAACTACATACATACTTAATAATAACAAAATGGTCGACTGTATAATACTTAATTATTATACATTATTTTATTTGTAGTCAGTACAAAAGACATTGCGCGACGTATCAAATTATATTCATTGAATTATAATTTTTTAAATGAGTATAGGAAATTATAGATTTTCGGTAATCCGATCTTTAAAATAAACGGGTAATAATATGGCAAAGGTACAAATTTGGAATACAAATTTGTTACACCTAACAGGAAGGAAAATACCTTTTTTATACCCAAAAAACATGTAAGTATTTCCTGTCACGCCGGATCTTCATCATAAAAACTAACTACATGCAATCCCATCCTGATTATAATTACATATGGAAGTTAACTTTAAAAATATTTAAATTTGATAGTAAGTATGTACAGGGTGTTCCAGAAAGTAGTGTCAAGCGGAGGTCCAGAGATAGAGCACCCCTTGGGGTATCCGAATCACCCCCATGTATGTTCTGCGATTTTTCATAGTTTTCGAGTTATGAATATTTTTTAGAATTTTTTTATTTGAACGATTAAATGTTTTCTTTTTAAAAAAGTAGACCTTAGGCCAGCACGTTGGCCTAATGCGGATTGACAGACTTCACATAGCCTCAATAATCTTCTAGAGGACTTTTCTAGTATGTAGAGTTTCTTCAACGTTATAACAAGCGATAATTAGAAAAGAATACACACACACATTAGAAAAGTCAGAGCGTACCCTTACCACTATTAATAATAATAATAAAAAGGTACTCTTATTTTATAGGATTTTCCAAATTGAGGAACATTACATATTTCCACAATCGCAATTCTGTGGAGTTGGTCGGAAGTCAGTCATTTTATAATTACATCAAGATTTACGAAAATATTGGTCAAAAATATAACGTACGTACAAAAAATCCTTTACGATAGCTTTGTAACACTTTAGTTTTTCTATATACCATTGTTATTAATAGTTAGAATTTTAATAACCTATTTCGTTCTTTTGTTCTTATTTTTTCCTATAGAATTATTTTAAGTACCAGCTCAAATGTGGAAAACGTCCGAATTCGATCCACTCCTATCATTATTATCATGATTTTTATTATTGAGGAAATGTTAGTTTTGAAATCTTTTTCTTTTATTTCACGCGTGTTAGGATATAACCGTTGATAATTTTCATATAAGGCCGTTGAGGAAAAACTTTTGTGTATGGAATAAAAAACTCATCGTGGGCAATGAAGCGTTTAACAATGCTTCATCTTTTTTATGAGTTAGGACACCACTTTAAATGTTCATCATACATTGCTACTTATTTAATCCTATTTATACAGAATATATGCACATCCCTTATCTGATAGTGTCCCGAAAAGAGTTAGAAATAATGTAACAAACTGTTGAATGAGGAAATTGGTGGATCATCATGGGTAGAGCAATAATGAAAAATGCCTGGCATAAAATGATGCCGGTTTACGTACAAATATATAAAATACAAGTAGTCTTGGTGAATTTGCAAGCCTAAAGTTAGGTGCGATACTGGCTTTTTACATCGCTCATAACTTCCTAGTTGCTGAAAACAATACATTTTTCTCCTATCCTGGTTTACTAGACACGAATCAATACTTAACTATTTATCCATCATTCCATTTGCAAATTAGACCAGGCTGGCAAACTGATATCTTTAACGTAACAGAACCCACAACTTCAAAGCTATGTAAGAACGAGGGTAGTATACAATCTGAACTCACCGATGTACAGGTATGGCAGCAGCGTCATCTTATCTCGGTGCGCGGGCGCATTGCCGGTGGCGTTGAGGCGCGCGTCGACGCTGAGGCCGGCGGCGCGGCCCCGGCGCCACACGCGCACGGTGTGTCCGCCGCGCCGGTACGGCAGCGCGCGGGATGTGAACACGCGGCGGGCACCTACACAGTCGGTTATTACTCTTGTTTGGGGCATGCCAATAGCATCCCAAGCAACTGATGGTAAGTGGAGTAGGGTCAAGAAAGAGTGTCAACTGACGAACGCCCCTCGCCAGTCGACATTGTTACACCGGTCTGCTTGAAACTGGATATACATAGGCTGATTCTGAAGTGCGACAATCTTAAATGGGTCATTATTTTTTTAAACAAATACTAGGTTGTGTCCCAGAACAAAAGAAACGTTACTTTTATAGTTTAGCTCTCGCCTTCGCTCTACTCCATTCAATAATGGTGACTTCCTATATAAAAAAAAAAAAAACAAAAAAATAAAATTAAAGTAATAGTTCGAGCAATTAGTGCGTTCATAAAACTTTTCAGTTTTGTATAGTCCACCGATTACGAAATATAACTTTGAAACTCTTTCTAGTGCATTATTTCCAACTTTAATAGAGTCATAAAGTTTTAAACTCTGTAACTGTATGACATATCATTTTAAATATTGAGTCGTTAACAACCAATTTTTCTACGTCGAAATTGATTCACATTTTTATCAACACTTACCGCTACCCATATTCCAAGTCAGCATAATGTAACCCTTAACAAAAGTCAAGGCTAAATGTTGGCTTCTAGAATCATGGCGTCCATATTGTCCAACGAAAGCCAATAGTGAGATCTGGTCCATGTCGGTGGTCTGGAAGCGCAGGCGCAAGTCGAATCGGTCTGAATTCACAGCAGAAGGGGATAAAGGGTACACCAGATATGACGATATTCCGGGACTGATGGGCGAAAGGGACGGACGCGTGATTTCAACATCTGAAAAGAAAATATCTATGTTGAAATCACTTAAAAGTATTACCAATGGCGTATCGTAGGTTCTTGCCGTCAGAAGAATGGACATTACAACAAATAAGAGTCACGCATGCGTCTCCTAGCCATTCGGTATATGCGACAATAGTAAAAAATAAGATTTTATTTTACGCAGTTTTAAAACTGTCGCCGCTTTTCATCACTGAGTCATCAACTTAATCAGTTGATGCTATAGATCAACAATATTGTCCAGAAAATCATAACGAGTAAACTACATCCCGTCTCGCAATATTGTGCAATTCATTTCGCTATTCTGTTTCTTATGTCATTTTTCTATCCATTACTTTAATAACGTCATCTCTATTCATTATTTTCATTGTTATTAAGTTACTGTCATGACTAACATCGTGAATTCACTCTTTTAAACTAGTCATCCGCAAACCAATTAACTTGCTCATACCGTAAGCAAATATTTCACCACTTTTACGCGTCTATAATAATGTATTACGTTAATAAAAACGTTATTTTATTATATAGGCCGGACAACTGGAAGTTAAGATTTCAGTGGTTTCTGCCGCTCATAAATGCCTCTAACAGAAGAATCGTGTATGCTCTGCTGGCTTTAAATAGGGGTTAGAAAAGAAGCGAAGGGGTTTTGCTTCAGGAAATTTCTTTCACCCAAGACTAAGTTTAGATTGACAAGACCCACTACCTCTTTTTAAGTATATTGCACGGATTGTTAGATCTGGTATGATAAAAGTTCATAATATAGAGAAAAGATTGCAGTATAATATGTGTTACATATACATTCAATTTGACGGCAGAATTTTGGCAAGTGGACGACCATTAGTGTCAATAATTCTATACACATACAACTCGCCGCAAGATCTGCAAGCTTCAAATTTTCAGAAGGCCGCCTATCGTGATTGTTAAAACAGTAAAAATCTCTTGGAGAAGTTCCTGTATGTTTTCTGGTTAATCTAAATCTTGCTATATGCAACGCAGCAGGAAGTTAGTAGCTAGCCCGAGGCCTCTATTGATATAGATTTATTTATAAACTTAATGTAGTTTTAGTCGTAATGAAACAGCACTGACTGTATTCGCAGAAGATGCCGTGCTTTCCGTAGGGGCAGAGGCAAAGGAACCCGCTGCCAGGATGCCGCACGCAGCTGCCGCCTGCCTGGCACGGGTTCTGTTCACACACCGAACGCTTGCACTGCTCGCCGAACCATCTAGAACGATATCAGGTATTTTTAGAATAAGTTAATTACCCTTATAATTGCCGCCCACTGCTGAATGTAGGCCGGTAACACGCACGATTCAACTAGAAAAAAATATTTTAATACAAATACTGTGCCCGTTGAAAATAAAAAATGGTATTTCACCTCATTATGATCTTACTATCTTGTTCTTCCAAAGTCGGAGCAGAGCAACACAAATTTACGCATGCAGAAGGGATTTACTGTTTGCCTGACTCTCACTTTCTTTCGAGAATCCAATTTATGTTAAAAAATAACCACACAAATCTGTACATCTACGGCGTTTATATGACCTTTCCATAAGACTTAAATGCGATAGATTACCCATTAGCACAGGAACAAGCGTATCCCCCGTTAGTGTCCTTACACGAACCGCCATTGAAACATGGTGAAGACAGACACGATAATGAAATGCACTCGGTCACTTCCCCAGCCTCCACTGCATCACCAAATATTTCTCGCTTTTCGCCGTTTACCTAACGAGCAAATATATAAAACAAAATTAAATATAGCACATTAACAGAGTAATATTTTCCAACTAATCCATTTATGAACTCCTTCTATGAAATTTCTTTTTATCGTAATATTATTTTTTAAATATTCTTAGAACGAAATCAGAACTATTGCGTTTTCCATAATTTCAATATTTTTATTTCTATAGGTTTAATCATTAATCTAAATGCCTATGGCTAAGGGATTCTCTACTTTCCATAATCTAAGTAGATTTTTAGTGTTTTTTTTGATATTTTTTTATGACTCATGGTTTACCCATAGCAACTGGTACTGACTCCGCCATATATGTTTGACAACAATGTAACACACTCATACTTCCCTAAGATTAATTGTCTGTGAGAAAATACTGTCGTGTCGTGGAAGCAAATTGTTTTCCAAACATCAGAAAACAAGGAAAACTCCTACAATATCACATCTATGTATGCTAATCATTTCATAAGTACTTATTAAACGTCATGTAATAAGCATTGAATATATTAAACTTTTCAAGGTACTGAATTCAGTATTTCAGACTAACAGACTTTTGTTCCAGACAATTCGAAAATGCTTTTTTTCAAATCTACCTTCATTTAGTACATTAAGTTATTGTCATTGATATTGATTCCCTCTCAGTAGTAGGGGAGGCCCGTGTCCAACAGTGGAACAGTATATAATACAGGGCTAACATTATTTTGTTATTATTATTGATGTAGGTAGAATAATTTTAATGCTATAAGTACGATCATATTTAGATTCGTAATAATCGTTCTATAGAATACAATCTTGATAGAAAAATAAATCATTTCAATTAGGTTTTTTAAATCCTTTTTTTTCTGATTTGCACGTTTTCTCCTTTACCTCCAAGTCTTTAATGCATCCGATGAAAGGTTTAGTCTCTGAATCCCGAATGTCCGGCGCGTTACCCAGATACAGCGTGGCATTGTAGTCTAAGGAGGTGATATTAGCCACTTGACCGCCACTCATGGCCACTGTGTCGTTAAGTCGTAACGTCGCATTGCAATGTTGCTCTTTTATGTATAAATCAAGTCTGAAAAGAAAATCCTGCTCTACATGCTTTCTTAGAAATGTTGTTTCTTATGAGTCAAAATAATGTACGTAAAATTATTAAATTCTAAGAAAATATTATTAAGACTTGGGGATGATATGAGAAATTAGGTACATTTTTAGACCTAAAATTAAAATTTATAGACCTAAAAATTATGTATTACCAAGTAATATTTATTCTAAGAACTAATAAGTATTATAACTTCCTAAGTGGTTTCTCAATAAATTGAATCATAATTATTATTATGTTTACTAAACAGCAAGGATAAACCCAAACGCAAGTCAAACTTACACAGTTAATTAATTGTTTTACCTGGTTTCAATTTGCATGGGATAGCCTTTGTTGACAAATGTCTTTAACTCGCTAAGCAGCATCGTTTGGTAACCGCAAGAAAATTTGAATTTTAGCAGGCCTGCATTCAAATACAGTTGTGTATAGACGTCTTTAGCTATGTCTATGTGCATTATTTGACCATCTGTTATGAGTGTCTTCGCGTTGAATGCTATGATGACGGACGTGGTATTCCGCAGCTTGTGGGCGATGTATGAATGCCCACCAAAAGCAGCTGATGCTATTGAAATTTTCTCTTCACAAAATTTTCCGGCGTAGTTGAACACGCAGTGGCACTAAATTATTGAGTGTTAGTTTAAATTATTTTCAAATGGATTAAAATATAGCACGTATGTAATAGTAACTTGTCTAAAAAAATATCAGTGCATGCTTTCGACATGTATACTAATTACGGTGTCGGTTATAATTTACGGTTTTGTCTTATTGTTTCATACTAAAAACAAAGCCTAATGGGATAAGGATAATATGCAAATTACTGGATGGTTAGGAAAATCCATATGATACCACATTGCACTTGTTTCAACTTTATCGAGTAATAACACATTTATGCGGGTAACGATCGGGAAAATGTATTTGAAAATGCATTCCTATCATATAGCCACATAATTATAAATCATGCACATGCAATAACATAAACAAAGGATTTGCAACGCATTGAAAACTGATTCATCGGTTAAACCTTATGTGCTTCGTAGATAATTGGATGCGGTGAGGATCTAATTACAACATTATGGGCTGAGTGTATCTAATCAAAACCTTTTTAAAGGCCTCACGCGACGTGCCAATAAACCCGAGATTCAGAACGTAAAAGGCTACCTGACGACTAGGTACTAATTGAATTTGTCTGACGTACTAAGATTTTTTCTATATTAGGTCAGAACTTAGATAGTGTGCAGGATGATTAAAACATTCAGCAAAAATTAAAAATGCAGGGTGACCGATATACGCAGGCGAAGAAAACAAGAGAGAGGGAAATGTCTTCCGTCTCGATCACACACACAAGAAGAGAGAGGACAACATCTTCCGTCTCGACCACACACACACGGAGCGAGAGAGAAACATCTTCCGTCTCGCTTACACACGCCGCCTACGTGAAGGCGCCGCCCGCGCGCTCTGATTGGCCGAGCCGCGCCCACGCATGCAGCGCTCCGACTCCGAGGTGCGGGACTCAAGAGCTCGATATAAATGAGCGAATTCACCCCGACCAGCGGAACGCGATCCCTTCGCCGCCTTTTCCGCGACCGTTTCAAACAATCGACCCGGACGTCGACGCGCCCCCCGACCCCCTCGCTCCGGTGACGATCGAAGAAGTCGTCACTCTGATCAAGGCACTAAATAGGCGAAAAGCCCCGGGGCTGACGGTATCCCCACTAGGTTACTGAAAATGCTACCGGGGCATCTGGTCAAGATTCTTGCTGACATCCTCAATGCAGCATTCCAGAACTGCTACTTTCCTGAGGCCTGGAAAGAAGCAGTCGTGATAGAATTCACAAGCCGGGTAAACCCGCGTCAGAACCGGCCTCTTATAGGCCCATTAGCCTACTTAGCACGATAGGGAAACTTTATGAGCGGATCGTCCTCGACCGTCTCAAAATAGTAGCTCACTCCCACAATCTGCTCCCTCCGGAGCAGTTTGGTTTTCGAAATAGGCACAGTTGCGTGCATCAGATACTCCGCATCACGGAGCATGTCTATTCCAGATTTAAGTTAGGTTTCTATACCGGTGCTCTCTTCTTCGATGTTGAGAAAGCATTCGACAAAGTGTGGCACAACGGCTTGTTGTACAAGCTGTACACTCTCAACGTGCCCACACAGCTCGTGCACATCATACGAAGAGTTTTTGTCGAATCGCGGTTTCAAATATCGTGTCGAGGGCACCCTCTCCTCTCGTCATACCATCTCGGCCGGAGTCCCGCAAGGCTCCGCGCTATCACCTTTTCTATTCTCGCTATATACTAGCGATATTCCTAAACACAAAGACGCCCATCTGGCGCTCTTCGCGGACGACACGGCGATCTACGCTTCACGTAGAGAACCGGAACATGTGGTGCGCATTTTGCAGGCCGCCGCCGACCAGCTCGGCGAGTGGTTTCGGAAATGGCGCATCACTGTCAACCCCTCAAAAGCAAGCTATCCTATTCCATAGGAAGCTTCAGAAAGAAGCGCCTAACGCTTCAGTTAGATTGTCTGGCCAAATCATCCCTTGGACCCATAAGGTCAAATATCTAGGTGTGATCCTTGATCAGAGGTTGACCTTCGCCCCACACGTAAATGCGGTACGCGCGCGAGCCGCATTCGCGATGGGCCAGCTCCACTGGCTCTTAAACCGTAAAAGTAAGATGTCTATCCGCAACAAGATTAGGATCTTTACTACGTGCGTTAGACCGATCATGACGTACGCGTCCCCGTATTCGCGCATGTACCGCCTGCTCGACTTAAGCGTCTGCAGGTGTTGCAAAACAAATTTCTCAGACGTGCACTCGAT
This sequence comes from Manduca sexta, assembly GCF_014839805.1. Classification (NCBI taxonomy): domain Eukaryota; kingdom Metazoa; phylum Arthropoda; class Insecta; order Lepidoptera; family Sphingidae; genus Manduca; species Manduca sexta. Next base: position 11,309,309 of record NC_051137.1, on the reverse strand, counting down.
GCCCCGTGGTACGTTCGCAATCGCAACCTCCACGTGGACACCGATATGCCGACCATCAGGCACTTTATGCACATGGCCAGCAGACGCTACTTCGATAAGGCGGTCAATCACCCGAACCCGTTAATCCGACTCAACTCGAAATACACTCCATTTGACCGCGCCAAATGGAGAAGACCGCGTTCAGTACTATCAGATCCAGAGGACGATATCACTCTGGCAATACGTAGAAAGCACGAGCTGCTTAAAAAGCTCAAACACTCCACACGACCGTTGCTCCGTCCTCGCCGCCGAGGACCTCGCCGCGTCCCCCGTCCTCCCGACCCTTCTGATAATTCCGGCCCGGACGCCGATGTAATCATGTTAGATTGTTAGGTCGTTTTCGCACCTTTCGCGTTTCCATAAACGTTGATGTCCCCAAAACATCTTCTCTCAGTGGCCGTCCTGAGCCGAGGTCGTGACCCTTTAGAGGGTCGCCCTCAGCATGGTCACTTAAGGGCTCGCAGTGCCTAAAGCACGCACCCGCAAGACCGGTGTGTTTGTATAAGCCGGCCCTTGCCAGGCTAACAAACGTATGACAGAATCAAAAAAAACCCGACCAGCGCAGTTAGTTCGAGATCGCCGACAAGACAGCAAGTTCAGAAAAGGAAAAGGAAAACTCAAGAAAGTGAACAATTCAAGATAGTGAAGAATTCAAGATAGTGAAGAATTCAAGATAGTGAAGAATTCAAGATAGTGTGAACGCCGCCGCGTTATTCAAGTTTTACTTTGTAAACTTGGCTTATTCAATAAAGCTTTGATTTCTAAATCTAATCACTGGTTTATATTTTCACGCAATCCAGCGCACTAATGTTAGACACCTCGGTGCCTAACATTCTGGTCCTTCGAGCCGGATTATCGTGATTAGAATGCCAGTGACTAGATCAGTAGGTCGCCAGGCCGCTTCGGCAGTCGCGACTGGTACGCCGGCTACGACGACCGACACTACCAGCGCAACGGGGACAACGACGGAGGCCACGCAGACGTCCGTGACTGAAATCACGGAAGGATCATCGCAGCCGACCGTCGCCGGTGTCGCCGTGGAGGAGCAGCAAGCCGCCACAGCGAAGCCCCGCAACCGCCGACCGGAAGCAAGCCAGCTTCCACAACGAAGCGATCTTCCAAAGCTCATCGTGTCGCCCAAGCCAAGACTGAACTCGCCCGGCTGAGATTGGAGCTCGCCGCCGCAAAGCTGGCTGAAATTGAAGCCGCCGACAGCGACGAAGACGACGTCGACTCTGTCATCAGCGTTGCGGAGGCCGAGCAATCTCGGCGTGTCGACAGTTGGCTTCGAGAGAGCCAACACCAACCGCCGCCTGAAGAGAACGTGCCAGCGACCGCAGCCGTGTCCTGGCGCGCCTCGGCGCCTGCACCGGCGGGAGTCACTGCCGCACACCCGCCGTCTCAGCGCCCCGGAGCTACGCAGCCGTTGCCGGCGACCGCCGCCGTGTCCCGGCAACCCGCCACCGCTGCGCCAGCCTTCGTGCCAGCGACCGCCGCCGCGTCCTGGCAGCCAGCCGCCGCTGCGCAAGCCTTCGAGCCAGTGACCGCCGCCGCGCCCTGGCAACAGTTGCAGCCAACGATCGCTGCCGCACCGTGGCAGCCTCGCAACTACTTCGCACAGCCGCCGCCAGTGATCGCCGCCTGGCACAACAGCAAGGAGGTGTCGCGACAGTTTCCTGCCAACACCGACATCTCGAAACCGAACGTGAGCTGCGTGAAGGAGCCCGCTGTCAACTCAGCGAGCACTCAACAAGGAGCAGTGAAAACGGAGCTGCAGGAGTTAGCTTCGGCGATTACGCAGGCAGTGCAGGCCGCAAATTATAAGCAACCACTGAGGTATGTCGAGTTACCCATATTTAATGGTGCACATCAAGAGTGGTTAACCTTTCGTGCCGCGTATTGTGAGACGTCCCATCACTTCACGGAGGTCGAGAATATGTCCCGACTACGCCGCAGCCTCCGTGGGATAGCGAAGGACGCAGTGCAAGGCCTATTGATCACGAATGCAGACCCGGCCGGGGTCATGAAGACACTAGAGACTCGCTTCGGTCGACCCGAGTCCATTGCCATGGCGGAGATGGACAGATTGCGCGCGCTGCCGAGACTCACCGAGTCACCGCGCGACTTATGCACCTTCGCCACTAGAATACAGAATATCGTCGGGACTTTACAAGCGCTCAATTGCACCTTTTATATGTACAATCCAGAGTTGACTAAAGGTTTAACAGAGAAGCTCACGCCTACGCTCAAGAGGCAATGGTACGAGTACGCCGCATCGCAACTAGCCGGACTACCGGACCTCGTGAAGTTCAACAACTTCGTGATGCGGGAGGCCGAATTCTGCAGTCCGTTCGCCGCCGCCGAGACGATCGTCGACCGCACTCCGAGCAAGAACAGTGACGGAATGCAGCGACGACAACAGCGGGTACACGCCGCTACCGAAAGAACGGACGAAGCAATGTGCAGTCTGTGTGCGCGACAGGGCCACACAATCGCCGACTGCACGAGATTCGCCAACGCCGACGTCAACACTAGATGGGATGAAGCAAAGAAGCGCAACCTGTGCTTCCGATGCCTGAGAACGTCGGAACAAGCAGCACAGGTGCAAATCGAAGCAATGTGACATCGACGGGTGCGAGCGCTATCATCATCGATGCTTCACTCGACACACAAGCCTGTCGAGTCGAAAAGTGAAGAGCAGCACAACAACGAGCAAGTCAACTCTGCGTGGGTGCCGCGAGTGTCCTTCCTCAAGATAGCTCCCGTACGCATCTTCGGCCCGAGAAAAGCAGTCGACACCTTTGCGCTCCTCGACGACGGATCCACAGTCTCCCCTGGTAGACGACGACCTCGCGAAGAGCATCGGGATCGACGGACCGGAGGAGCCGCTGCACATATGCACGTACGACGGGACGACCAGGAACAACGCCGGATCACGCCGAGTGTCGTTCAAAATCAGAGGACAAGGTGAGAACCTCCGCACCCAACAGATCGACGCACACACCGTGAACGACTTGAAGCTCGCCACACAGAAGATATCCCGAGAAGCTGTTCGAGACTGCCGACACCTGGACGAATTCGTCGCGCATCTCGACCCTCGGGAAGTTCACCCTCGCATCCTCATCGGGCAAGACAACTGGCATCTGCTGTTGGCAACAAGAACCAAAAAGGGTAAGAGAAACCAACCCGTAGCATCATTAACCCGTTGGGTTGGGTAGTGCATGGCAGCCGTTCAAGAGCCTCGAACATCGGGTGAATTTCATCAATTACACCGCAGCCGCAGATGAACACATACAGAAGTTGGTTGAAGAATACATCACAACGGACAACATGTACATTCAACC